>NC_058080.1:446097948-446397948 GCF_014858855.1 Bufo gargarizans
ATTATCAGCGTGACAATACCACTTCTATGTCTCTTTGAGAAAACACTTAGGGCGATGATGGAAGAGGAGGTGGCCCAGGAGGAGGAGGAGGAGGAAGAGGGGTCATTTTTAGCACTTTCAGGCCAGTCTCTTCGAAGTGACTCAGAGGGAGGTTTTTGGCAACAGCAGAGGCCAGGTACAAATGTGGCCAGCCAGGGCCCACTACTGGAGGACGAGGAGGACGAGGATGAGGAGGAGGTGGAGGAGGATGAGGATGAAGCATCACTGGTGCGTGGCTGGGGGGAAAGGCAGGACGATGACGATACGCCTCCCACAGAGGACAGCTTGTCCTTACCCCTGGGCAGCCTGGCACACATGAGCGACTACATGCTGCAGTGCCTGCGCAACGACAGCAGAGTTGCCCACATTTTAACCTGTGCGGACTACTGGGTTGCCACCCTGCTGGATCCACGCTACAAAGACAATGTGCCCACCTTACTTCCTGCACTGGAGCGTGATAGGAAGATGCGCGAGTACAAGCGCACGTTGGTAGATGCGCTACTGAGAGCATTCCCAAATGTCACAGGGGAACAAGTGGAAGCCCAAGGCCAAGGCAGAGGAGGAGCAAGAGGTCGCCAAGGCAGCTGTGTCACGGCCAGCTCCTCTGAGGGCAGGGTTAGCATGGCAGAGATGTGGAAAACTTTTGTCAACACGCCACAGCTAACTGCACCACCACCTGATACGCAACGTGTTAGCAGGAGGCAACATTTCACTAACATGGTGGAACAGTACGTGTGCACACCCCTCCACGTACTGACTGATGGTTCGGCCCCATTCAACTTCTGGGTCTCTAAATTGTCCACGTGGCCAGAGCTAGCCTTTTATGCCTTGGAGGTGCTGGCCTGCCCGGCGGCCAGCGTTTTGTCTGAACGTGTATTCAGCACGGCAGGGGGCGTCATTACAGACAAACGCAGCCGCCTGTCTACAGCCAATGTGGACAAGCTGACGTTCATAAAAATGAACCAGGCATGGATCCCACAGGACCTGTCCGTCCCTTGTCCAGATTAGACATTAACTACCTCCCCTTAACCATATATTATTGGACTCCAGGACACTTCCTCATTCAATCCTATTTTTATTTTCATTTTACCATTATATTGCGAGGCTACCCAAAGTTGAATGAACCTCTCCTCTGTCTGGGTGCCAGGGCCTAAATATATGCCAATGGACTGTTCCAATGTTGGGTGACGTGAAGCCTGATTCTCTGCTATGACATGCAGACTAATTCTCTGCTGACATGAAGCCAGATCCTCTGTTACGGGACCTCTCTCCTCTGCCTGGGTGCTGGGCCTAAATATCTGACAATGGACTGTTGCAGTGGTGGCTGACGTGAAGCCTGATTTTCTGCTATGACATGCAGACTGATTCTCTGCTGACATGAAGCCAGATCCTCTGTTACGGGACCTCTCTCCTCTGCCTGGGTGCTGGGCCTAAATATATGCCAATGGACTGTTGCAGTGGTGGCTGACGTGAAGCCTCATTCTCTGCTATGACATGCAGACTAATTCTCTGCTGACATGAAGCCAGATTGTCTGTTACGGGACCTCTCTCCTCTGCCTGGGTGCTGGGCCTAAATATCTGACAATGGACTGTTGCAGTGGTGGCTGACGTGAAGCCTGATTTTCTGCTATGACATGCAGACTGATTCTCTGCTGACATGAAGCCAGATTGTCTGTTACGGGACCTCTCTCCTCTGCCTGGGTGCTGGGCCTAAATATCTGACAATGGACTGTTGCATTGGTGGCTGACGTGAAGCCTGATTCTCTGCTATTACATGCAGACTAATTCTCTGCTGACATGAAGCCAGATTGTCTGTTACGGGACCTCTCTCCTCTGCCTGGGTGCTGGGCCTAAATTTATGAAAATGGACTGTTGCAGTGGTGGGTGACGTGAAGCCTGATTCTCTGCTATGACATGAAGACTGATTCTCTGCTGACATGAAGCCAGATTGTCTGTTACGGGACCTCTCTCCTCTGCCTGGGTGCTGGGCCTAAATTTATGAAAATGGACTCTTACAGTGGTGGGTGACGTGAAGCCTGATTCTCTGCTATGACATGAAGACTGATTCTCTGCTGACATGAAGCCAGATTGTCTGTTACGGGACCTCTCTCCTCTGCCTGGGTGCTGGGCCTAAATTTATGAAAATGGACTGTTGCAGTGGTGGGTGACGTGATGCCTGATTCTCTGCTATGATATGAAGACTGATTCTCTGCTGACATGAAGCCAGATCCTCTGTTACGGGACCTCTCTCCTCTGCCTGGGTGCTGGGCCTAAATATCTGACAATGGACTGTTGCATTGGTGGCTGACGTGAAGCCTGATTCTCTGCTATGACATGCAGACTAATTCTCTGCTGACATGAAGCCAGATTGTCTGTTACGGGACCTCTCTCCTCTGCCTGGGTGCTGGGCCTAAATTTATGAAAATGGACTCTTACAGTGGTGGGTGACGTGAAGCCTGATTCTCTGCTATGACATGAAGACTGATTCTCTGCTGACATGAAGCCAGATTGTCTGTTACGGGACCTCTCTCCTCTGCCTGGGTGCTGGGCCTAAATATCTGACAATGGACTGTTGCATTGGTGGCTGATGTGAAGCCTGATTCTCTGCTATGACATGCAGACTAATTCTCTGCTGACATGAAGCCAGATTGTCTGTTACGGGACCTCTCTCCTCTGCCTGGGTGCTGGGCCTAAATTTATGAAAATGGACTGTTGCAGTGGTGGGTGACGTGAAGCCTGATTCTCTGCTATGACATGAAGACTGATTCTCTGCTGACATGAAGCCAGATTGACTGTTACGGGACCTCTCTCCTCTGCCTGGGTGCTGGGCCTAAATTTATGAAAATGGACTGTTGCAGTGGTGGGTGACGTGAAGCCTGATTCTCTGCTATGATATGAAGACTGATTCTCTGCTGACATGAAGCCAGATTCTCTGTTACGGGACCTCTCTCCTCTGCCTGGGTGCCGGGGCCTAAATATCTGAGAATGGACTGTTCCAGTGGTGGGTGACGGGAAGCCAGATTCTCTGCTATGGGGCCTCTCTCCAATTGATTTTGGTTAATTTTTATTTATTTAATTTTTATTTTAATTCATTTCCCTATCCACATTTGTTTGCAGGGGATTTACCTACATGTTGCTGCCTTTTGCAGCCTGATGATGCTGCCGAGAGGTAACCCCTTTATGGCCAAGCTGACTAGACCCCACTGCACGGTTTGTTAACGAATCCCATCACTGGACACATTGCAATTACTTGCACAAGGGCAATTCCTTGCAATGTGTCCTTTGTTCCCACACCTGAAGCACCTGATTGGGCCTTCTGTCCTGTGTGTTTTGCAGTGCTTCGCTATATGACCCAAGCCACCACACGCAAAACATATCCAAAGGTTTATTCACCAAAGCAATGTGACGTTTAGACCTGTGTGGTCTTTCTCAAGCTTGAGAAAGACCACACAGGTCGAAACGTTGCATTTCTTTGGTGAATAAACCCTTGGATATTGAAGACAAGAGAGTGCTGCGGTTTCTTTATCAGTCTATTCATGTTTGGGGGAGTGCAGGACTGACTCCCAACATGGCTGGCACCACATTAAGGAATGGCAATTTATTACCAATTTTTCCATTGTGCTGCTACTCTTCATTTTTTCTATAGCCTGTGATGTCCACCACTGAGTCACAGGCAGCTTTTGTTTCATGGGGGTGGACAGCAGCCCCACCAGCATGTCTGCACACTCAGGAGCACAGTAAAAGCCAGCCGCGGTGCTCTGCAGACTCCTGAATATAGGCGTGCAGTGCAGGGAGTGAGAAGGAAGCACAAGCACCGCACCACATGCATCAAGAGACGGGTCCTTCCGCCCACTGAAAGATGGCAGCGCCAGCCGCCAGCATCACTGCAGGGAAAGTGGGTTGCTAGATGGCCGCTGGCACATCCGCAATACCCAGTCCCCATAGCTCTGTGTGCTTTTATTGTGTAAAAACCCATTTGATACATATGCAAATTAACCACAGATGAGTCAGAGCTTGAAATTATGACTCTTCTCTGGTCACACAAGTAAGATATGACTCTTATGTTAATTTGCATAAATGGCGGGAAGTACAAAAATGCATAATACTTATTGAATTAGTGTGCAAATGAAATTAAAAGTGTAATTTATATGTTTAGGGTAACACAATGAACAATTAGAAACGCTCAGTGAGGGTAGCATAGTAGAGGTGACAGGTTCCCTTTAAGGCAGAGAGGCAGTGATTACAGCCCAGTATCATCGCTGAACAGAGCAAAACACCCCCTTCACTATAGAAGTGTACAGTCAGGGGGGTGTTCCTCACTGTCCAGTGATAACATGGTCCCCCACACAGTACAATGCCACTGTGGCCCTAACACATACTATGGACCCTGGGCTGTGTGAAAAATGTGGGGCCCCACCCAACTAATACATAGACATTGTAACAGAACCATGCTTACTACAAAGATATAATAACGGTATATGTACAGTGTACGTGTGAATATGCAGATATAAGTACAGTGTGTATGAGAGTATAGAGATACATACCTTCCAACCGTCCCAGATCCAGCGGGAAAGTCCCGGATTTCAGTGGCTATCCCACTGTCCCGGTATGGGGGAGCTATGTCCCGCTTTCTGGCAGCTGTCCCTGCGTCCATAGGAAGCAGAGACAGGTGCCTGTATTATGATGAATATGTGAAGAAAGAGAAAGGTGAGGGTTAATCAGATATTATGGAAACAGATCCAGAAGATCAGAAAAAAATAGAGGCACCGGTGGCTTAGGAGTACGTAATGTTGGTAAACAAAAGGAAGTAAAATAGGTGAAGGATACGGTCTATGGGCAGGAAGGCTGCTAGTGGGTTGTACCACGCGGATGTGAAATCAGCATGTAAAGCAAATATAAGAGGAAGGAACAGATAAATAGGTTGAATGGTCTGTGGAGGAGGCGGAGCTGAGTCTGACTGTTTGCCCCGCCCACCGCACAGACAAGAGGTGTGGAGAGCCGACAGGGGTGAAGGAATGATGAAGTAGGGAGCCGATGCCAGCTCTCTGCTTCATCATAATACAAATATAAGAGGAAGGAACAGATAGGTTGAATGCAGTGGGCTTGTGGGGTTAACCCACTAAGTAACCAGTGGGTTAACCCCACAAGCCCACTGCATTCAACCTATCTGTTCCTTCCTCTTATATTTGTATTATGATGAAGCAGAGAGCCGGTGTTCTGCCAGATTTATATTCCAGAGCGCTATACCTGAAGTGACACGGCCGCACCGGAAGTGACGCAACCGCACATGAATAAGCTTGAGGAGGGCGTGTGCGGCGCTGGGCAAGCACACATCCACTGGATTAGCAAAAAATCATTGCAGCACCGCAGGAGAAGGACTTCATGCGCATGCGAAAAAACGTACACCGCGCACTTAGGGATAGGTAGATTTTCTAGCGCAAAATGTCCCATCAGATCTCCCTACCCCTGAGTGTGGTACTATGTAAGGGCATTAAGATAACTGATTGGCATTAGGTGCATAGTTATGTTTTGGGCGGAAAAAATTTGCCACGGAGTGTAAGGTGCGCCGCACAATATGTCACTCTTTGTTCGTTTAGAAAGTTGGGAGGTATGTAGATATATGTACTGTGTATGCGTGTATAGAGATATATGTACAGTGTATATGTCTAGTCTAAAGTGTGTGTGTAGATATGCACTGTACAATTGTACAGTACAATGTATGTGAGTATATAGATATAACCTATAAAATCTAGTTGCTGGGCTGTAGTGCACATAAGGACCATTCAGTCATTTAAAGGATAACTGTCACACTTAGACCCTAATTTCAATTTTCATCTATGTAGTTACTAATAACATGATATTCCAGAATCAGTTACTATTAGACTAATTTACCCCATATTTAATGAGATTCAGCCCTTAGCAACCAGTCTGCATAAAACTGCAATTTCTCTATTTAGTTAAGATGGCAGCCACTGCCCTCACCCTGAGGCTAATCCCGCCTGCCCTCACTAGCCAGTAACAATACCCCCCCAAAAGTGTCAGTAACCAGAGCCCTCCCCCCTAAAGGGTTAATCTCCTGCAGCACAAAGGGGTCCTCTTACCACATGTTGCTTTCATTTATACACTGAGCAGATGGCAGATCTCCCTTCCCTGGTCTGCGCTGCTCCAACTCTGCCTTCTCCAGCTCTGCTGAGTGAGGGAGCATCTGCTAAGTGCAGGGACAGGGAGAAGTGCACACAGCCCAGGCACTGTTATCAGCTGCTGGGGAGGACCTGGCCTTAATCATTTACTTACAGTCCCTGGCTGTCAGTAATCTGACCTTGCACGCTGCGTGCTTCCGCGTCCTCCGTCCTTCAACACATAGACGGACCATGCCTAGCAACCCTATTTTAAGCACAGGTAAAAGCAGGCAGTACAGGGAACAAAAATATGGAATTAAGGGGTAATTGAATACACAGGGAAAAGTTGAAATAGGGCCACCAAGGAGATATTAATCACCACAATCCAATACTTCAAAAAATAATAATATATATGACAGTTATACTTTAACTGTAGATATGTATTTATAACATAAACACTGACATCTATATACGGTACTCGCATACGCCATACGCATAGCTATATACACACACTGTACATCTACATACTCATACTTTACATACAGTATATCTATATACTCACATATACTGTACATATATCTACATACACATACACTGTACATACAGTACATCTTTATACTCACATATATATTGTGCATAGATCTATACACTTACACACACTGCAAACATTGCTATACACAAACAAATTAAAATTGTCACCATACTTACATGCTGGACAAGCTGGGGTCACGATCCTGGGGGTTAATTTGATTTCTTCCTCTACTGCTGATGGATCATCTTTATGTCAGAGGGCAGAGTGAGGTTATCACTCACTGCCCCTCAAGCAGACAGAGTTTCCTGGGCATGCAGTAGAGTGCGACAGTAGAGAGAAACAACATAGAGCCAGAGGTGCACAAGCGGAGGGTAGCAGCAGCCTCACAAAACGTCCTGGCAATAGCATCAGTACGTTATGAACACCAATCGGAGCCTGGGCATGCGGCTGTGAGTGGGCATATGTAGACCCTGAACAAGGTGCTGAAGAAGATGTGTGGCTGCTGCTTAGAGGGAATAGTGGCCAGCTCCCTGGAGTTCCAGCACTGAGGTCTTCCATCTGAATTGATGGAAGCACTCAAAGAGGCTGGCACCCCTCTGAGAGCAGGCATCTGGGGTGTAAGGCCTCCTCTCCTATGTAGACTGTAACTAGGCAGAGGCAGTCCGAGCCTGCATACAGACCAATTTTACTGAGTGGGCGGTGTATGGTCTGAGCATTGACAGACTGATATCCCACCCATTTAACCTCTGAAGCAATGCTGGCAGCAATCATAATTTTATTTTGAAAAGACAACCTCTGGATATGATGCTAGGCACATGCACTCAACTTCTTTAGTTGAACATGGCGATGCCTGTTCTAAGTTGATCCTGTCTTGTTAAACCGCTGTATGGTCGTGGCCACCATGCTGCAGTTCAGTCTCAGGTTGTTGGCAATGAGATGGTATGAGAGAGTGTGATAGAAATAACACCGACTTTAACACACCTTCCCCCCATTCACACCTGAGACCTTGTAACACAAACGAGTCACATGACACTGGGAGGGGAAAATGGCTAATTGGGCACAATTTGGCCATTTTCGCTTAGGCCCCTTTCACATGGACGAGAATTCTGTGCGGGTGCAATGCGTGAGGTGAACGCATTGCACCCGCACTCAATCCGGACCCATTTACTTCAATGGGGCTGTTCAGATGAGCGTGGATTTTCACGCATCACTTGTGCTTTCACGCAACACAGACCCCATAGAAATGAATGACAACTACTCTGCAGAGACCCAGGGACATGGGTGGTATAGGTTTACCCAATCCCCAACTTTACAACAAAGCTATCCACTTATCCAGAGTGCTTGATAGACATAAATCCTGGGTGAAAATGGAGTCCTCAACAGTCAAATTCTCATTTAGGGCACTACTGACTGGTGATATGGAAAAATCCACCTCTCTCTCCAACTCCAACCCAGTTATAAACTCCTCGCTCAAAGTGTGGAAATGGTTTCAAGACTCTAGTTGGGGTTTTCCCTTACCATCACCTCTGATTCAAGTGAGAGATATATTGGAGTTGGCCCCATTGGAATTGAAACAATGTCTTCCCCAGTCACTTAAAACATCCCAAACCCCTATTCTATCACTTTTTAATGCAGAAGGGAAGTTAGCAAACAAAAAAGAAATTGCTACATTACTTTCCCTCTCTCATTCACTCCCCTCTCCAGTATCTTTCCTTCACACTTACATTGCTAAACATGTCCCCCTTCAAACACTTCTCAGACCAATCACTTGGTTTGAAGGATGGATCTGCAGCCAAACCATAATTAGTAAGCCGAACTCTTAAATATATAAGAAACTGAATACTCCCATTAATATGCCAAAACCGGCTTTTATAGGCCTATGGGAAAGGGTTTTGAAAATCTCCTTCTCAACACAAAACTTAAATAAACTATTCATTACTCCACACAAATCCTCAAGGTGTGTCCTCATACAGAAAAACAGCTACAAAATATTAACAAGATGGTACAAAACCCCTGACATCTCATCCAAGTACGGCAGCTCTAGATCAGATAAATGTTGGAGGTGTAGTGAGACAAGAGGCACATTTCTCCATATCTGGTGGCTTTGCCCCCAAGAATCAAGATGGTGGGAAGATATATTCATTCAGAGTAACAAAATATGCAAAACCTCAATACCAACAGACCCACAATTAGCCCTGTTAAGTCTACCACCGTCAGACTCTACCTCTAATATTCCTCCATTATTTCACATCCTTCTCATGGCTGCACGTCTTCTTTTACCACGTTTTTGGCTAACAGCTGAACTTCCATCCCCAGATCTCTGGAGGGAAAAGATTGAAACCATATACAGATTTGAAGAGTTAGCGGCAGCAGAAGCACGCAACTTTCAAATATTCAAAGGCAGATGGGATAATTGGGTGAACCACAGACATACCACCCACAGGAATACTATCCCTATTAAATAAGTAACTCATTACAATAGAATGTATATTACACTCTCCCTTCCGTAGGGACATGATAAAAAGTAAATTAAACAACAAAACTGGAAAAGTAATGAAATACAATCGTATACTCATTTAAGACTCCCATATTAATGTGTTTATGTAATGTACTCAATATTCACCATATGTGTCCACTTTACAGGTTCTCTTTTCTGTTTGTACCCAGATTATTGACCTTGTACAATTCATTACTGACCATGTACGATTTATCTCTCCTTTACAATTGTACAACTGTGTATACTTCAAAGAAAAAAAAAGAAAAAAAAATGTAACGTTTCAAGTAAAAAACAAGTGGCCTTTTCGCAAAAAAAAAAAATAATATATATATATTTTTTTTTTTTTCTAAAATAGGTATTGCCAAGTCCGTATCAACCGGCTCTATACTGTCAAAAACAAAACAAAATAAAAACTGTGCTAAAAAAAAACATTTTTTGTCACCTTACATCACTAAAAGTGCAACACCAAGTGATCAAAAGGGCATATGCCCTCCAAAATACGTAGAACCATTCTAACCGTTACCTCATCCTGCAAAAAAATGAGCCCCTACCTAAGACAATCGCCTATGGAGATACTAAAACATGATTTTTTTGTTTAACCACTTCAACCCCCCTAGCTGAAACCCCCTTAATGACCAGGCCACTTTTTACACTTCTGCACTATACTACTTTCACCGTTTATTGCTCGGTCATGCAACTTACCACCCAAATGAATTTTACCTCCTTTTCTTCTCACTAATAGAGCTTTCATTTGGTGGTATTTCATTGCTGCTGACATTTTTTGTTATTAATCGAAATATAACGATTTTTTTGCAAAAAAATGAAATTTTTCACTTTCAGTTGTAAAATTTTGCAAAAAAACCGACATCCATATATAAATTTTTCGCTAAATTTATTGTTCTACATGTCTTTGATAAAAAAAAGAATGTTTGGGCAAAAAAAATGGTTTGGGTAAAAGTTATAGCGTTTACAAACTATGGTACAAAAATGTGAATTTCCACTTTTTGAAGCAGCTCTGACTTTCTGAGCACCTGTCATGTTTCCTGAGGTTCTACAATGCCCAGACAGTAGAAAACCCCCACAAATGACCCCATTTCGGAAAGTAGACACCCTAAGGTATTTGCTGATGGGCATAGTGAGTTCATAGAACTTTTTATTTTTTGTCACAAGTTAGCGGAAAATGATGATTTTTTTTTCTTACAAAGTCTCATATTCCACTAACCTGTGACAAAAAATAAAAAATTGAACTCACTATGCCCATCACAAAATACCTTGGGGTGTCTTCTTTCCAAAATGGGGTCACTTGTGGGGTAGTTATAGGCATTTTAGGGGCCCATATGCGTGAGAAGTAGTTTGCAATCAAAATCTGTAAAAAAATGACCGGTGAAATCCAAAAGGTGCACTTTGGAATGTGTGCCCCTTTGCCCACCTAGGCTGCAAAAAAGTGTCACACATCTGGTATCACCGTACTTAGGAGAAGTTGGGGAATGTGTTTTGGGGTGTCATTTTACATATACCCATGCTGGGTGAGAGAAATATCTTGGCAAAATACAACTTTTCCCATTTTTTTATACAAAGTTGGCATTTGACCAAGATATTTATCTCACCCAGCATGGGTATATGTAAAATGACACCCCAAAACACATTCCCCAACTTCTCCTGAGTACGGCGATGCCACATGTGTGACACTTTTTTGCAGCCTAGATGCGCAAAGGTGCCCAAATTCCTTTTAGGAGGGCATTTTTAGACATTTGGATCCCAGACTTCTTCTCACACTTTAGGGCCCCTAAAAAGCTAATATAAATACCCCACATGTGACCCCACTTTGGAAAAAAGACACCCCAAGGTATTCAATGAGGGGCCTGGCGAGTTCATAGAAATTTGTTTTTTTTGGCATAAGTTAGCGGAAATTGGTTTTTTTTATTTTTTCTCACAAAGTCTCACTTTCCGCTAACTTGGGACAAAAATTTAAATCTTTCATGGACTCAATATGCCCCTCAGTGAATACCTTGGAGTGTCTTCTTTCCAAAATGGGGTCATTTGTGGGGTGTTTGTACTGCCCTGGCATTTGAGGGTCTCCGCAATCATTACATGTATGGCCAGCATTAGGAGTTTCTGCTATTCTCCTTATATTGAGCATACAGGTAATGAGATTTTTTTTTCCTGGCAAACCAGATTTCTCCATTCACATCAATCGATGTGGATGAATAAATCATTGCCGGGATTTTTATTTTATTTTTTTATATACAAAGTGTTTGCCAAAGCATAGGAACACCGCCTCCTCCTCAGCTGTGGTCAGTTCTGTTAATTCATGCTGTTCCTGTTCTTGTGTGCATTCTGGGGGTCAGTACTGTTATTTCAGGCTGTCCAGTACCCTGCTATGCTTCTGCTCTTCCTGTCCATGACACCACGCCATGCCATGCCTTGAGGGTGTCGGTGCCCTGCTATGTCTTTGTTCATGTCTGTCCTTGTCCATTCCCGGTGGGTGTCATGCCCTTTTGGCTTTGTCATGGGTGTCTAGGTTTTGCTTTGCCAGGTTTTGCCTTTGCCTTTGTCTGGCCACCTATGTCTCGGTATGGGTCTCATGGTTCTGCATTGTTGTCTTCTGTTCTATTCCATCTCCTGTACCTCGCTATGCCTGTTCATGTTTCCATGCTATGTTTATGTCATGATGGTTGCATTCCTTGTTCATGACATGATGGCTGCGCTCCTAGATGGCTTCAGTTGGTACCAGGTCTGCCTCCGAAAAGGGAGCTCCATGAATTCCCCAGAGGGAGAATTCCCTTTCTTTGCGATGCCTTGTCCATGCCTTGCTCGCAATGCATCCTGGAGGTACCCCGGAATCTCCGGCACGTGACAGTTACCCCAAGGAGAACTCGCCTTTCCACCCAAAATGTGGAGAGACTGACCTTTGTACAGATGAATCAAGTGGGGATCAGCCAGGATTTCAAGCCACCAATTCCTGATGCATCAGACTAGATCATTCATGGTGCCGCACCAACATTTTGACAAAAGAAACCGGTTTCTTCTGGCTACCTGCCTCAGCTAATATTCTGATGCTGCCACCCGCCTGATGACACACATCTGATGCCAAGTGCTCCTTCTTTCTCCTACTGTATTCTTCGGATACTGGTATTGCCACCCACCTCCACACTATGTCACCTTGCTACTCTGTAGTCTTCCGATGGTGCTCCTACTTCCACACTATGTCACCTTGCCACTCTGTGGCCTCCTGATGCTGCCGCCACCTACAAACTCTGTGATTAAACCAGTCTGTGGTCTCCTTATGTTGCTCCTACCTCCACTCTATATCACCTTGCCACTCTGTGGCTTCCTGATGCTGCCACCACCTCCACACTCTGTCATTGTGCCACTCTGCGGCCTCCTGATGCTGCCACCATCTCCACACTATGTCATTGTGCCACTCTGTGGCCTCCTCATGCTGCTTCTACCTCCACTATGTGACACCTTGCCACTCTGTGGCCTCTTGATGCTGCCGCCGCCTACAGACTCTGTGATTGGGCCACTCTGTAGTCTCCTCATGCTGCTTTCACCTCACCACTAAGTCACCTTGCCACTCTGTGTTTTTCTCATGTTGCCGCCACCTACACACTTTGTCATTGTGCTATTCTGTGGCCTCCTGATGTTGCCGCCACCTCCACACTATTTCTCCTTGACACTCTGTGGTCTCCTGATGCTGCCGCCACCTACAGACTCTGTGATTGGATACTCTGTGGTCTCTTCATGCTGCTTTCACCTCACCACTATGTCATAGGGCCACTCTGTGGACTTCTCATGCTGTTCCCACCATCCCTACTTCATTGTTGGGTGCACTATTTAGCCTTTTTGGTTTGGCTGACATCATCATTTACAGTATTTTACCCTTCCTCTTATCTGTCAGAAGGAAGGTAAAATGAGACGCACAATGGATATTGTCTGTGTAGCAGCTGTAAGGCCTGTATGGTCCCATCAGTATTTTCTTGTGATTTGGTAGCCAAAAGCAGGAGTGGGTACAAAGACTTGCAAATATTCCATTCATGTTTTATCTCTGGTTTCGATCCACGCCTGTTTTTTTTGCATTAGCAATACTGATGGATTATTGACCAAATGCTGACCGAGTGAAGTCAGATGCTCTACAGACAGGATCTGTTTTTATTGGGGGTTATTGTTCTGACAGATCAGAGGAAGGGCAAAATAATCAGTGACGTCTACACACACTTACTGCTGACACCATCTCTACTCTGTCGGGGGCACTACTTGTATAAACATTTAATAGAACAGGTTCTGTAGATATCTATGTGGAATCAGCTGACGACGGTGTAAAAGGAGTGTGCTTCTGCTTGGTGCTAACATCGACCTGTAAGGCTGAGTTCATATTTGAGTTATGTGGTCAGTTTTGGCCCATGACTGCCCAAATAAAAAAAGTGTGCAGTAAACCTTAATGCGACGCCTGTCACCTGCATGTCATACTGACTCACAGTATTATTTCACTACCAAAGCAGACTCCCTATGTGTGTTACTGCAAGGCACAGTGTTCTACACCACTATAAAGGCTCTGTACAGCCAGGAATTAGCAATCTTTTTACGTAATTCTCTGTAAATTTATTTGGATCAACCCAAACTTTTGGGGCAAACCGGCGAATCAAATTTTTTTAAAAGTTCGCTCATCTCTAATTTTAATCCATTTTTTCCAGTAGCAAAGCAAGGGTTAACAGCCAAACAAAACTTAATATGTATCACCCTGAGTCTGTAGTTTACAGAAACACCCTGTATGTGGTCATAAACTGCTGTATGGCACACTGCAGGGCACAGAAGAAAAAAAATGCCATATGGTTTTTGGAAGGCAGATTTCACTAGTATAATTTTAAGTTGCCCTGTCACATCTGAAGATGCACCCCTAGAGTAGAAACTCCAAAAGGTACCCCATTTTTGAAACTAAACCCCTCAAGGTACTTAAAACTGATTTTACAAACTTTGTTAACCCTTTAGGTGTTACACAAGAATTAAAGGAATATGTAGATGAAATTTCAGAATTTCACTTTTTTGGCAGATTTTCCATTCTAATCCATTTTCTTTCGCTAAGAAAGCAAGGGTTAACAGAAAAATAAAATGCAATATATGCAACCCGTGTCACTGAAAAGCCCCTCTCAGTCCACGACTATAACCTTCACATAGGAGGGGTGGACTTCAATGACCAGATGTTGTCTCCGTATTTAGTGTCCCGCAGAACCAGACGCTGGTATAAGAAGGTGTCTGTATACCTAATTCAATTGGCTCTGTATAATAGTTTTGTTCTCTACAGTAAGGCTGAGAGAACACAATCCTTCCTCAAATTTCAGGAAGAGATCATCGAGAACCTCCTGTACCCAGGAGGTTCCGTGGCCCCATCCACCAGTGTAGTTAGCCGTCTACACGAGCGACATTTCCCCAATGTCGTTGCCGGTACCTCAACCCAACCGTCACCCCAAAAAAGATGTTGTGTCTGTAGCAGGAGTGGAATAAGGCGTGACACCCGCTATTTCTGTCCTGACTGCCCTGACCACCCTGCCCTATGCTTAGGGGAGTGTTTCCGGAAGTACCACACACAGGTACACCTAGCATAGGGATCACATCTCACCAGGACAGGCACACAGGGCTATTAGGGCCCATTCACACAGAGCTGCTGCAAACCTTTCCTTTCACCTGGGACAAAGTGCATAACGCACTTCGCCACATCTTTGGGCGATTTGCGCTTTGCACATTGTCCCATGGGGAAGGAGAGGTTTGTCCTATAAAGGAAAAAATAAAATAAAAAATCACCAGTAAGCAAAAAGGTTAATGTTCAGTTCAAAAAGTTAACGTTTATATGTTCTGTTCAAAAGTTAATAAAATTATTGCGTTGCGGCCTGTTTTTTTCTTTTTTTTTTTACCTTCCAGGTGGACCAACTGATCGACTAGCTGCAGCACTGATGTGCATTCTGACAAAAGCATTGCGCTGCTGTCAGATTACACACAAGTCGGTGTATGCGGGGCTGCAAGACGAGATTTCTCCTCTGCAGTAAAAGATACGTTTGCCGAGGCATATGAAGCTATGCAGACTGAGCCTTGAACCTCCATACTCAAAGACAGAAGTAGCAGCCTAACGAGCGCACATGGACACACCCCAGGAACGGAAGAGAGAGTTTAACCCTATCAGAACCATGCAGGGAGGTACCTAATCAGGTCAGGGGTAAACAAGAAACCATAGCAAAAAATCTGCAATAAAGGACGTCACCCTTAGCAACCAGCAACCACGGAACGCCATAGCCAGAACGCAAAGGAGCAACAGACCAGAATATCCACTGGGAGACGATACTGCCTGAGAGGGGGCACAAACTACGTCACGGAGAACCTCCACGTGACAGTAACTATGGCCCCCGCCACACTAAACACCCGCTCTTATGCCACACTACTTGCCGGGTAGGACAGCTTTTCCAGGGCAAACTCGGCTAGTTGCGACCACAAATGCAGTTTGGCTGCCCAGTAGTTCAGTGGATCTTCAGGGTCGGCTGGCAGGGTGCATTCCAAGTATGCCACGACCTGCTGGGTCAGGTTCTGCTCTACATCTTGCTGCCGGTGAGTACTTATTTCACTATGCGGGTGAAGAAAGTTGCTCATCAGCAACTGTAGACTCAAGCTGCTGCAAATGGAGCTGGTACTGCTCCTGCCATCCCACCCCTCCCCAGCAGCCATGTCAGTGGAACGTGAGTGCAGAGCCCCCCCCCCCCCCCCCCCCAGTTAGACCTGCGAGAGGGTGGATGATGGTGCAGATAGGCAGGGGCCAACTGACTACATAATATGTCTCTTTAGTAGTTCAGTTTGTCCTCCCTCTCAGCGGGTGTAAAAAAGGCACCCATTTTGGACTGGTAGGGAGGGTCCAACAAGGTGAAGAGCCAGAAGCCATCCCTATGCTGAATGGTGACAATTCGACTGTCACTACACAAGCAAATGAGCATGTAGCGTGCCATTCGCGCAAGTGACTCGGAGGGACTCCGTGCCTCCATCTCCACTGCATACTGCCACAATGTGTCTGGGTCATCTGACTCATCTTCCCTATCTCTCTCTTGCTCCTCCTGCTCCTCCTTTCCTGTTACCTGTATAGCAAAACCACCCATTTTGCTAGACATTGCCTGTGCTCCAATGTCCTCCTCCTCCTCCAGTTCAGCCCCCACAGGGCTCATGTGGCCATGAGATCTAGGCACCACACCACATCTCCGGTCCCCTGACCATCCATCTTTACTAGCATCTGTTCCAGGACATGAAGCAGTGGAATGACATTGTTTATCCTGTAGTCCTGGCGACTGACAAATGACGTGGCCCTCTCCTTCTGAGCAAATGGCAAGTGTCACGCATGAGCTGCCACTGGCTGACATTAAAGTTACACAGGGAAGTACTCCTGTCCACTTGGATCATCAGGAAATTGTTGATGGCCTTTCTCTGTTCATATAGTCACTCCAACTTATGGAGGGCGGAATTCCAACGGGTGGAAACATCGTATATCAGCCTATGTTGGGGGATGCTGTTATGTCACTGCAGCTCAAGGAGGGTATGCTTTACGGTGTACGAGTGGCTGAAGTGCAGGCAAAGTTTCCTAGCCATTTTTAGGATGTGTTACAGATAGGTGGAATACTTCAGGAACCAGTTGACATCCAAAATGAACACGTGTGCCATGCAAGGCGAATGGCTCAGCCCTCCTTAATGCAGCTCTGACAGAATGTTCTTCCCGTTGTCGGTCACAATGATTCCAATTTTCAGTTGTCACGGAGAAAGCCAGGATTAGATTTCTTGGTGAAGCAGTTCCTCCCCCGTGTGACTCGGTTCACCCAGGCAAACGAGGTGCAGAACATGGGACTATACCATGCCCTGCACATGTGGTATTCTGAAGAGGCACTCTGCATTGTCCCTGCAGTGGAAGCTGAGGACAGGGTGCAGGATGAGGAGGCAGAGGCAGACATTGTCGCTGGACCAACGGCGTGGCAACGTGAAGAAGGAAGTAGCGTCACCTGGCCAAGTTGCGGATGTGGCTGTGCAGGAACCACATTCATCCAGTGGGCCGTAAACTAGATGTATTGTCCCTGACCGTAGTTATAGCTCCACAGTTCGGGGCTGATGTGCACTTTAGCAGACACTGACAGGCTCAAGGACTGGCTCACCTTCTGTTCTACATGTGTATGCAGGGATGGTACTGTCTTTTTGGCAAATAAATGACGGCTTAGGACTCTCTACCTCGGCTGAGCACAAGTCATCAGTTCTCTGAAAGGTGCAGAGTCCACCACTAGGAAAGTGAGGGACTGCAGCACCAGCAACTTGGCCAGGAGCATATTCAGCTTCTGCGCCGTTGGATGAGTGTACGCATACTGTTGTCTCTTGGCAATTGCTTCGGTGTTCGACTGCTGACGGAATACATGACAAGGAGGAGGAGGAGGAGGAGCAGGAGTATCAGGACTAGCAGATTGTGGGAAAGACAGACTGCTTTCTTCGGCTGAGGTGGTGGAACCTTGACTGCCAGAAACCGGTTGCATGTCAGTGGGTGTAGCAGCGGTTGCTGCGGCAGGCTGGACCACCACATTGGAACCACGGTTCTCCCAGTCCACTTTATGGCGACGTTGACATGGCATATGGCATATGTTGACACAGAGCCATAGTGCCAACATTGGCACCCTGGCCACGCTTCACCCTCTGCCCACAGATTCTACATACGGCCATGTTCCCCTCCTCCGTCAGCTTATAAAAAACCTACCACACCGCCAAGTAGGTGATTTTCCTCCCAACAGTTCACACTGACTGACTGCCTCCTTGAGCCCCTGCACCATTACTTCCCAGGCAGGTAGGCTCCCGGGAAGCGGGTGGTCTACCCCAGGTGCGTTTGGCTCCCGATCTCACACTGCTTCCACCCTGCTGACTCGCGGCCACGCTAGTGACTTGCTGGCTCAAGGGCAAGCTGCCACCCTCTTCTTCCGATAATGAAGAAGCCCCTTAGTGAGACGTCTCTGGCTCCCAAGTGTGATAAAGCTACATCATCATCATCGAGTAGTGTCTGCACGTCACTGATGTTCTCCTCAACCGTCTCACTACTTTCCCGACTAGCGAAGGAAGCGGCGGATGTCTCCTCCACATCTTGGCTGGGCAGTAGCTGCTGACTGTCCTCCCTCTAGTACCTCTTCCTCGCTGAAAAGTGGAGCAGAGCCTACAGCATATAATACTTTTCGCGGTGAGGGAACAGAAAAGGACAGAGGCAGGTTCAGGACAGGTGAGGGCACAGAGCCTGCTCCTGGGCCATGCCAACTAAGGATTGTGTCTAACAAACCCACTGACTCTTAGCTGGGGGTTTCTGATGTACAGTACAGACCAAAAGTTTGGACACACCTTCTCATTCAAAGAGTTTTCTTTATTTTCATGACTATGAAAATTGTAGATTCACACTGAAGGCATCAAAACTATGAATTAACACATGTGGAATTATATAAATAACAAAAAAGTGTGAAACAACTGAAAATATGTAATATTCTAGGTTCTTCAAAGTAGCCACCTTTTGCTTTGATTACTGCTTTGCACACTCTTGGCATTCTCTCAATGAGCTTCAAGAGGTAGTCACCTGAAATGGTCTTCCAACAGTCTTGAAGGAGTTCCCAGAGATGCTTAGCACTTGTTGGCCCTTTTGCCTTCACTCTGCGGTCCAGCTCACCCCAAACCATCTCGATTGGGTTCAGGTCCGGTGACTGTAGAGGCCAGGTCATCTGGCGCAGCACCCCATCACTCTCCATCATGGTCAAATAGCCCTTACACAGTCTTGAGGTGTGTTTGGGGTCATTGTCCTGTTGAAAAATAAATGATGGTCCAACTAAACGCAAACCGGATGGAATAGCATGCCACTGTAAGATGCTGTGGTAGCCATGCTGGTTCAGTATGCCTTCAATTTTGAATAAATCCCCAACAGTGTCACCAGCAAAGCCCCATCACACCTCCTCCTCCATGCTTCACGGTGGGAACCAGGCATGTAGAGTCCATCCGTTCACCTTTTCTGCGTCGCACAAAGACACGGTGGTTGGAACCAAAGATCTCAAATTTGGACTCATCAGACCAAAGCACAGATTTCCACTGGTCTAATGTCCATTCCTTGTGTTCTTTAGCCCAAACAAGTCTCTTCTGCTTGTTGCCTGTCCTTAGCAGTGGTTTCCTAGCGAATATTCTTCCATTAAAGCCTGTTTCACACAGTCTCCTCTTAACAGTTGTTCTAGAGATGTGTCAGCTGCTAGAACTCTGTGTGGCATTGACCTGGTCTCTAATCTGAGCTGCTGTTAACCTGCGATTTCTGAGGCTGGTGACTTGGATGAACTTATCCTCCGCAGCAGAGGTGACTCTTGGTCTTCCTTTCCTGGGGCAGTCCGCATGTGAGCCAGTTTCTTTGTAGCGCTTGATGGTTTTTGTGACTGCACTTGGGGACACTTTCAAAGTTTTCCCAATTTTTCGGACTGACTGACCTTTATTTCTTAAAGTAATGATGGCCACTCATTTTTCTTTACTTAGCTGCTTTTTTCTTGCCATAATGCAAATTTCAACAGTCTATTCAGTAGGACTATCAGCTGTGTATCCACCTGACTTCTCCACAACGCAACTGATGGTCCCAACTCCATTTATAAGGCAAAAAATCCTACTTATTAAACCTGTGAAGTGAAAACCATTTCAGGTGACTACCTCTTGAAGCTCATCAAGAGAATGCCAAGAGTGTGCAAAGCAGTAATCAAAGCAAAAGGTGGCTACTTTGAAGAAACTCGAATATGACATATTTTTAGTTGTTTCACACTTTTTTGTTATGTATATAATTCCACATGTGTTAATTCATAGTTTTGATGCCTTCAGTGTGAATCTCCAATTTTCATAGTCATGAAAATAAAGAAAACTCTTTGAATGAGAAGGTGTGTCCAAACTTTTGGTCTGTACTGTAAGTTGCAACAAAGTTGAAGATCAAGTCAATCACCTGGATTTCTGGTCACAACACAACCGCTAGCTGATACTGGGAGCTCAGGCCTCTCAAAGAAACCCCTGCTGCCACGGCCCCATAATCAGCCTGCTCAAGAAACATTTAGGCCTCTACCATTCCCCTGTTCAGGGCCTGGCACTTCTCTGCCTGACATACTGTTAGATTAACCTCTTAAGGACACATGACGTACTGGTACATCATGATGTCCTGGTACTTAAGGACACATGACGTACCGGTACGTCATGTATGGTTCCAATCACCGCCGCGCGGCTGGCGGTGATCGGAACCCGGTGCCTGCTCAAATCATTGAGAAGGCACCTGTGACCCCCCATTTCGGCAATCGCTGAAAACCGCAGGTCAATTCAGACCTGCGGTTTTCTGAGTTTCCGGGTTATTCGGGTCTCTGAAGACCCGATAACCCAGAACAGGATGGTGATGGTGGTGTGATTTCACCCCACCAATCACCATCCAGCGATCCTGAGAGGTGATGGTGACATCACCTCTCAGGATCGCCTCTGATTGGTTGGTGGGCGGGACAGCGCGAGATTCAAATGATGCAAGCGCTCCTCTCCTTCTCCTTTTGTGTTCCGGAGCTGGAGGAGAGAGGAGCTGCCTACACATCGTCCATTGCTCCCAGCATCACCCCATCTGTGCCCCCCAGGACCCGATCTGTGCCCCAGCACCCCCCATCTGAACTTCAGGTACATAGGGAAAGCATAGGGAATGTTTGGGTTAGGCAGGGAAAATAAAGGGAAAGTTAGTTGGATTATTTTTTTATTGCAACACCCACAGACCCTAGACCCCCCAGGGGTGCTGCTGCTTCCCCCCCCTGCCCCCCCCCCACTTTTTGGGGGTGCAGGTTTTTTCTTTTGTGCACGCTGACTGTGACCGGCACTCTTAGTGTCCGGCCACTGTTACCGCATCTCACACCCCACCGCTGATCAACTTCGGACGGTTGATCAGCGTTTTTGAATAATTTTTTTCAAGTTTTTTGCACTTTTTTTAGTTAGCGTTTTTTTTTCTGTTAGTTTTAGGGTGAGTTCATGAATACCCGTGCCCCCACACACACGCACACCAAATAAAGATTTACACACACACAGACACACACTCCCCTATGGCCCACCGGACGTTCTCGGCCGAGGAGGCATACGCCCAGCTTGCCTCCGACTCCGAGAGTCCCAGTGAGGACGATGATGACCCCACATTCCTGTTGTCATCCGCGTCCTCCTCATCATCTAGCGATGATGATGAGCCCCCAAGGCGGCGGAGACGCCGCCAGGCGGAGCAAGGGGACCGCCATGTTAGGGACCCTGTGGCCCAGCCTAGTACGAGCATCTCTGGGGCTCGTACTGGTTTCCCAGCCCACCAGTTAAATCCACCGGAGCACCCTGCCGGTGAACTACTCTGGTGTAGCCCAGAGCAATACGAGCCCGTGATTCCTGATTTTGTAGGCCAATCAGGAATCCAGATTTCCACAGTGGGCTACACTGAATATTTTTTTCAGTGACCCATTGGCAAATCTGATGGTGGAGCAGACGAACCTTTACACCCAGCAGTTCGTCGCTCAACACCCGGGCTCCTTTTTGGCCAGGCCCGGTGGCTGGACGCCGGTCAGTGCAGCCGAAATTAGGACATTTTGGGGCCTCGTTCTGCATATGGGCCTGGTCAAGAAACCCAGTGTCAGGCTGTACTGGAGCGAGGACGTCCTATACCAGACCCCACTTTACAGTACGGCCATGACACGCTCCCAGTTTGAGGCAATCCGGAAATGTCTGCATTATTCAGATAATGCAGCATGTCCCCCCTGAGGTGATCCTGCCCATGACCGTCTGTATAAGATACGGCCGGTCATTGATCACTTTGGGGCCAAATTCATGGAGGCCTATGTACCTGGAAGGGAGGTCGCGGTTGATGAGTCTCTCATTGCGTTCAAGGGAAGACTCATTTTCCGCCAGTATGTGCCCTCCAAGCTGGCGAGGTATGGCGTGAAGCTATACAAAATTTGTGAGAGTACCTCAGGGTACACTTACAAATTTCGTGAATACGAGGGGCGAGATTCCCGGATTCAACCCCCAGAATGTCCCCCCACTCTGGGTGTTACCGGGAAACTTGTGTGGGACCTTATGTACCCACTGCTGGATAAGGGTTACCACCTATACGTGGATAACTTTTATACCAGTATCCCCTTGTTTCAGTCCCTTGCCGCCAGATCCACATCCGCTTGTGGGACCGTGCAGAAAAATCAACGCGGCCTCCCTGCCCTCCCCCTCTAGGTACCTATCCCCAGGGGTGAGACCCGTGCCCTTACCACTGGAAACCTGTTGCTGGCCAGGTATAAGGACAAGAGGGATGTCCTTATGCTGTCCACAATTCATGGTAACGGCATCACCCCTGTCCCTGTGTGAGGTACCGCGGCAACGGTCCTCAAGCCCGATTGTATAGTCGACTACAATCGGTATATGGGAGGAGTTGATCTCTCTGATCAGATCCTAAAGCCATATAAAGCCATGTGCAAAACCCAGGCATGGTACAAAAAAGTTGCGATCTACTTGGTACAGGTTGCCATGTACAACTCTTTTGTGCTGTCCCAGGGACATTCCTCCAGTTCTATGAGGCAGTCCTCAAGGCCCTAATCTTTTCGGACCGGGAAAGAGCAGGCCGGAGTACCTTGGGAACTGTAGGCGCCCGGATCGTCCCTGGACAACACTTTCCAGGTGTGGTCCCCCATACTGGAAAGAAGGGACAAACCCAAAAAAGGTCCAGAGTGTGTCACAAGAGGGGGATACGGAAGGACACCACAACTCAATGTGACACGTGCTCCAATCATCCAGGCCTCTGCATTTTTGGTTGCTTCAGGGAGTATCACACTTCCATGGAGTACTAAATTTATATCCCAATTTAGCACTGACATTGGATAAAAAAACTGGTTCTCAGACTTGAAAAACGCAAGAAAACTAAAATAATGTATTAAACCTCCAGATTAACACGGTCCAGAAAAAAAAAGGTGCAAAAATGTCACCTTACATAATAAAAAATTTAATAGCAAGCGATCAAAAAATCATATAGCCCCCAAAATAGTGCCAATAAAACCGTCCGCTCATCCCGCAAAAAAATGAGCCCCAACATAAGATAATCGGATAAAAAAATGACACTTAGACTTTAGAGATACAATTTTTTTTTGTATCAAAAAGTATAATATATTTAAAAACCTAATTAATTGCAAAAGAAAAAAGGAGACTTATTAGGTATTGCTGCGTCCGTAAGAATCTCCTCTATATAAAATATCCCATGACCTAACCCCCCAGATTAACACAGTAAAAAAAAATACTAAAAATGGTGCCAAAACCGCTATTTTTGGCACTTTTCCATTTCAATCCGTTTTTTTTCCGGTAAGAAAACAAGGGTTAACAACCAAACAAAAGTTAATATTTATTACCCTGATACTGCAGTTTACAGAAATGCCACATTTGTGGTCGTAAACTGCTGTATCAGTAAAAGAGAGGCCGCAAAAGGAAAGGACCGATATGGTTTCTGGAAGGCCGATTTTGATGGCCTTTTTTATTGACACCATGTCCCTTTTGAAGCCCCCCTGATGCCCCTAGAGTAAAAGCTCACTAAAAGTGACCCCATCTAAGAAACTACACCACTCAAGGTATTCAAAACTGATTATACAAACTCAATTAACCCTTTAGGTGTTCCTCAACAGTTAATGGCAAATGGAGATGAAATTTCAGAATTTCAATTTTTGATAACCTTGCCTCACAAAAATGTAATATAGAACAACCAAAAATAATATGTACCCTAAAAATAGTCCCCCAAAAAATGCCACCTTATCCCGTAGTTTCCAAAATGGGGTCACTTTTAGGGAGTTTCTACTCCAGGGGTGCATCAGGGGGGTTGAAACAGGACACGGTGTAAATAAACCAGTCCATAAAAATCAGCCCTCCAAATACCAAACGACACACCTTTCCCTCTACGCCCCGCTGTGTGGCCGTACAGTAGTGTACGGCCACATATTGGGTGTTTCAGTAAACGGCAGAGTCAGGGCAATAAAGATACAGTCTTGTTTGGCTGTTAACCCTTGCTTTGTTATTGGAAAAAATGGGTTAAAATGGAAAATTAGGCAAAAAAATGAAATTTTCTAATTTCATCCCCATTTGCCAATAACTCTTGTGCAACACCTAAAGGGTTAACAACATATGTAAAATCAGTTTTGAATACTTTGAGGGGTGTAGTTTCTTAGATAGGGTCACTTTTAGGGAGTTTCTACTCTAGGGGTACATCAGGGGGTCTTCAAATGGGACATCGTGTAAATAAACCAGTCCAGCAAAATCTGCCTTCCAAAAACCAAACGGCGCACCTTTCACTCTACGCCCTGCTGTGTGGCCGTACATTAGTTTCCGACCACATATTGGGTGTTTATGTAAACGGCAGAGTCAGGGCAATAAAGATACAGTCTTGTTTGGCTGTTAACCTTTGCTTTGTTAGTGGAAAAAATGGGTTAAAATGGAAAATTAGACAAAAAAATGAAATTCTCAAATTTCAGCCTCATTTGCCAATAACTCTTGTGCAACACCTAAAGGGTTAATGATGTATGTAAAATCAGTTTTGAATACCTTGTGGGGTGTAGTTTCTTAGATGGGGTCATTTCTGGGTGGTTTCTATTATGTAAGCCTCACAAAAGTGACTTCAGAACTGTAGTGGTCCCTAAAAATTGGGTTTTTGTAAATTTCTGAAAAATTTCAAGATTTGCTTCTAAACTTCTAAGCCTTGTAACATCCCCAAAAAATAAAATATCATTCCCAAAATAATTCAAAGATGAAGTAGACATATGGGGAATGTAAAGTCATCACAATTTTTGGGGGTATTACTATGTATTACAGAAGTAGAGAAACTGAAACTTTGAAATTTGCAAATTTTTCCAAATGCTTGGTAAATTAGATATGTTTTTATGCAAAAAAAAATTAAAATTTACTTCATTTTACCAGTCACATGAAGTACAATATATGACGAAAAAACAATCTTAGAATGGCCTGGATAAGTCAAAGCGTTTTAAAGTTATCAGCATTAAATTAGACACTGGTCAGATTTGCAAAAAATGGCCTGGTCCTTAAGGTGAAATAAGGCTATGTCCCTAAGGGGTTAAATAACCAAATGTTACATCAATTTTTTTTTATTTTGCCACTAATACACAGCAAACAGGGCTTTAGAATGTGTCACTGCACCGCTAAACGGCAAATAGGCCCTTTTTTTTTTCTTTTTTACACAAAAGGCTTTTCAACAGATACAGTAAGTGCAATAATGAAAGGCGAATATATTTGTACTTCGCTAGTAATACACGGCAAACTGGGCTATAGAATATCTCACTGCACCTTTGAATGGCAATTAGGCCCAAATTATTTTCTATTTTTACACAAAAGGCTTTTCAACAGATAAGTGCAACAATGAAAGGTGAATATATTTATATCTCGCCAGTAATACATGGCAAACTGGGTTCTAAAATATCTCACTACACTGCTGAATGGCAATTAGGCCCAATTTTTTTTCGACTTTTACAAAAGAGGCTTTTCAACAGATAAGTGCAACGATGAAAGGCGAATATATTTGAATTTTGCCAGTAATTCATGGCAAACTGGGCTATAAAATATCTCACTGCACCTCTGAACGGCAATTAGGACTATTTTTTTTTCTATTTTTACACAAAAGGCTTTTCAACAGATAAGTGCAATGATGAAAGGCAAATATATTTGTATTTCACCAGTAATACACGGAAAACTGGTCTGTAAAATATCTCACTGCACCGTGAACAGCAATTAGGCCTAATTTTTTTTCTATTTTTACACAAAATGCTTTAAAACAGATAAGTGCAATGATGAATGGTGAATATATTTGTATTTCGCCAGTAATACACGGCAAACTGGGCTGTAAAATATCTCACTGCACCGCTGAATGGAAATTAGGCTTACGTTTTTTTTTCTATTTTTACTCAAAAAGCTTTTCAACAAATAAGTGAAACAATGAAAGGCGAATATTTTGCAATTTGCCAGTAATAGAATGGCAAACTAGTCTGTAAAATATCTCACTGCACAGCTGGACAGCAATTAGGACCAAGTTTTATTTTCTATTTTTACACAAAAGGCTTTTCAACAGATAAGTGCAACAATGAAATGCAAATATTTTTGTATTTCACCAGAAATACATGGCAAACTGGGCTTTAAAATATCTCACTGCACCGCTGAGCAGCAAATATATTTTTCCTTTTTCCACTAATACAAGCAAAAAAGGACTTTAAAACAGATAACTGCACCGCTGAGCGGCAACTATATTTTTTCATTTTTTCACTAATACATGATCAAATGGGCTGTAATTTTCGCACTTCACCACACAATGGCTAATAACCCCTTTTTACTCACTAATACAAGCCAAAAAATGCTTTAGAACATATAACTGCATCACACTAGGGCAAATAAACGTAGAAATATTTCATTGTAATAACCCCTGTTAATGCCTGTATCAAACAACCCTTTCACCCTAATAAGACAGGTTTGATGGAATTACAGAGCTGTATAATGACAATTTGGGTGCTTAGTCAGTGCTGCTAGGTCTCATAGGAATCTTCCTATTTCCCAGGTTGTCACCTCCCCAAATTAACCCTGTTCAACAGAAATGCTGTGGATTGATTCATCCCTATCCTTTCCCTACACCTTGAATAATCTTTCCCTGCACTTGTAAATCATTTTTTTGTTGCACAATGACATTTTTTCCATCACTGTCCCTAGCGCCTGCAGACACGTCTCTCCCTGCACTAAGTACGCTGGTGAATGGCAGAATCTAAGATGGCTGCCGTATTTATAAGGCTGTGACATCACAGGGCTAGCTGGTTGCTGATTGGCTGCATGCATGTCCGTATGGGTGATCCCGCCTTCCTAAACTTCCTTTCTCCATGTCCCCACATGTGCAGCAGCCATTTTAGGAAAAATGAGTTTTGTTACCACGAAGAGAGATTAAATTTGCATTCGGTGCAAATCACATTTTTCCTGAAATTCGTAACAAATTCCACTTCGTCAGCTTCAATTCACTCATCTCTAATTAAAATGAAAAATCTGCCAAAAAAGTCAAATTCTGAAATTTAATCTACATTTTCCTTTAAATCTTGTGGAACACCTAAAGGGTTAGGAAAGTTAGTAAAATCTGTTTCTATTATGTAAGCCTCACAAAGTGACTTCAGACCTGAACTAGTTCTTAAAAAGTGGGACTTGGAAATTTTCAGAAAAATTTCAAGATTTGCTTCTGAACTTCTAAGCTTTCTAGCGTTCCAAAAAAAGAAAATGTCATTTACAAAATGATTCAAACATGAAGTAGACTTATGGGAAATGTAAAGTGATAACTATTTTAGGAGGTGTCACTATCTGTTTTAACCACTTCAACCCCACTAGCTGAAACCCCCTTAATGACCAGGCCACTTTTTACACTTCTGCACTACACTACTTTCAGCGTTTATTGCTCGGTCATGCAACTTACCACCCAAATGAATTTTACCTCCTTTTCTTCTCACGAATAGAGCTTTCATTTGGTGGTATTTCATTGCTGCTGACATTTTTACTTTTTTTGTTATTAATCAAAATGTAATGATTTTTTTGCAAAAAAATGAAATTTTTCACTTTCAGCTATAAAATTTTGCAAAAAAAACGACATCCATATATACATTTTTCGCTAAATTTATTGTTCTACATGTCTTTGATAAAAAAAAAATGTTTGGGCAAAAAAAAAAAATGGTTTGGGAAAAAGTTATAGCGTTTACAAACTATGGTACAAAAATGTGAATTTCCGCTTTTTGAAGCAGCTCTGACTTTCTGAGCACCTGTCATGTTTCCTGAGGTTCTACAATGCCCAGACAGTTGAAAACCCACACAAATGACCCCATTTTGGAAAGTAGACACCCTAAGGTATTCGCTGATGGGCATAGTGAGTTCATAGAACTTTTTATTTTTTGTCACAAGTTAGCGGAAAATGATGATTTTTTTTTTCATTTTTTTTTTCTTACAAAGTCTCATATTCCACTAACTTGTGACAAAAAATAAAAACTTCCATGAACTCACTATGCCCATCACAAAATACCTTGGGGTGTCTTCTTTCCAAAATGGGGTCACTTGTGGCGTAGTTATACTGCCCTGGCAATTTAGGGGCCCATATGTGTGAGAAGTAGTTTGCAATCAAAATCTGTAAAAAATGACCGGTGAAATCCGAAAGGTGCACTTTGGAATGTGGGTCCCTTTGCCCACCTAGGCTGCAAAAAGGTGTCACACATCTGGTATCGCCGTACTCAGGAGAAGTTGGGGAATGTGTTTTGGGGGGTTATTTTACATATACCCATGCTGGGTGAGAGAAATATCTTGGCAAAAGACAACTTTTCCAATTTTTTTTATACAAAGTTGGCGTTTGACCAAGATATTTATCTCACCCAGCATGGGTATATGTAAAATGACACCCCAAAACACATTCCCCAACTTCTCCTGAGTACGGCGATACCACATGTGTGACACTTTTTTGGTGTATGCCTCACCACGTAATCCGACAGCGCCAGCCCCACTCTGCTGCTCTTGAAGCGGATCCTGCGCAACCTGTGGTCTAGCGACACGGGGCCGGGTACGCCTGGTGCTATCAAGGACCTCAGCCTCCTCGTCTGAACTTTGGGTCAGAGAGCCACTGCTTTCTACAGGTTCATATTCTGACCCGCTAGATTCATCAGATGAGGGTTCCCATTCCTCATCCGACTGGGTCAGAAGCCTGTAGGCCTCTTCAGAAGAATACCCCCTGTTTGACATTTGGGCAACTAAATTTAGGGGTATTCCCTGAGACTACCCAAGAAAAAAAAGCAAGCCTGTCTTACAAATGGGAGGCTAGCGAAGTAACAGAGGCCGCTGCTGTTGATAAAAAATATCAAAACTGATTTTTTTATCGCCGCAGTGCGTGTAAAGTGAATGTGCAGTGATAAAAAAAAAATAGTTTTTTTGTCACTGCGGTGGGGCGGGCGTGGGTGAATGCACATGTGGGCGACCGATCAGGCCTGATCGGGCAAACACTGCGTTTTGGGTGGAGGGCGAACTAAAGTGACACTAATACTATTATAGATCTGACTGTGATCAGTTTTGATCACTTCCAGATACTATAAAAGTACAAATGCTGATTAGCGATACGCTAGTCAGCGAATAAGGGACTGCGGTGTGGTGGGCTGGGCGCTAACTGATCCCTAAACTACCTAACCAAGGGGCCTAAACTATCCCTAAAACCTAACAGTCAATACCAGTGAAAAAAAAAAGTGACAGTTTACACTGATCACTTTTTTCCTTTCTCTAGTGATTGACAGGGGCGATCAAAGGGGTGATCAAAGGGTTAATTGGGGTGCAGAGGGTGATCTGGGGCTAAAGTGTAGTATTGGTGCTACTCACTGTGAAGCCTGCTCCTCTGCTGGATCCAACCGATGAAAAGGACCAGCAGAGGAGCAGGGCAGCCATATAACACATCACATTTACTAATATGATCTGTTATCTGGCTTCTGATTCGATTTTTTAAAAATCAGCAACCTGCCAGCGACGATCATTGGCTGGCAGGTTGCTGACGAAATACTCCTTTAACTTTTGCCGGCCCGCGATGCGCATGCGCGGGCCGGCTCTGAACGAAATCTCGCGTCTCGCAAGATGACGCACGGATGCGTCCAGGAGGAATGAATCAACCACCTTCCGGACGCATCCGTGCGTTAGGCGGTCCAGAGGTGGTTAAAAGCAGAACATTTCTAATTTTGAAAATTTCAAATTTTTCCAAAGTTTTGGTAAATTTTGTATTTTTTTGTAACTAAAAATGAAACAGTTTGACTCAAATTAACCATTGTCATGAAGTAAAATATGTGACGATTAAATATTTTCAGAATAGCTTGGATAAGTGAAATCACTTTAAAGTTATCACCACATAAAGTGACACGTCAGATTTGCAACAAATTTCCTGGTCCTTAGAGTGAAAAATGGCAGGGTCCTGAAGGGGTTAAACAGGGGCAGTTGCTGGTATGGGGTTTGGCTGGTTAGGTGGGGGGACAATATGCATATTATTGCTGTTCTTGCCCTCAATCTCCTGCAGGTTATTTGACAGTAAACACTAAATAGTAATCAGCTTTTGCATACCCACTTCTTCAACCCCAGCACTCTCCTGGCCTACAGGTGGGAGACCTTCTTCTGCCATCTGCTTTTCCAAATCCATTAATATCGAAGAGAAGATGTCATCAGGAACATCCAGCTCCTCCTCTCCCTGCATCTTGCTTACTTTTCTAGGACATGGAGACTTTGAAGGATGATTTGAAAGAAGTAAAGCCATAATAAGATGTGGATTGTCATCATTAAGACATGGCCCCCTTAAGGGGTGCAGACTGGGTGATATTGGTTGGCAGGCTGGCACTGGAATAATAAAAGGTTACATCTAATTGGTATTGAATTACATTTAGAGATGATTTAGGAATAAGTGAATGTAGGAATAAATAAAACTGATGCAGCATAAGGCTGGGTTCACACGGGCATGACATTTTGGCTCAGGATGCGTTAAGGGTGCGTTCAGTTAAAAAGATGCGATTTTGGAGCGATTGCATTCGGTGTTTGAGTTTTTTCCACGCGGATAGCATCTGGATGACATGCGTTTTTAACGCGCGTGAAAAAAAACGCAAACATCCTGTTGAGTCACATGTTCACTTGAGACACAATATAAACACGCCCAACATGCTCTTCAGTTTGTGGCAGCTCCATTTTGTGTGGATCTATATAAAGTGTGTGGATTGTATTTTCAGGTGTTCCTTTTGTAAGCAGGATGTCGTCTTTGCCCGCATCAACTCCTGATCTTGTGCTTTTGCACTGGCTAGTGTTTCGTTGTTTCGGAGAGTGGAGAGAAATGCTTGAGGAGGAACCGTGGAGGAAGAAGATGTGGGTTCACCCAATAATTGCACAGAGGGCTTGCAAAGGGCAGTTTCAAACTAGGTATGCTGACCTGCGTGAGCACCCTGCCAAATTTGTCCGTTATTGCAGAATGTCCATCCCTACATTTGATCTGCTTTGGGGGGAGTTGAGGCCTGGCCTAACGGTCATGATCACCAACATGCGGCGTTGTGTTTCAGCTGAGGAACGGCTAATTATAACTCTGAGGTATGTAAATTTTGAAGCAGTCAGGATAAAAACAATGTATTTTATGTCCGATATAGCTGATTTAAAGCTGCATAATATCATGAAAAATGTGATGGTGATATTGTTTATAACGTTTATCTTTTTTTTAAAATGTTTTCACAGATTTTTGGCAACAGGAAACTCATTTGCCTCATTACATTTTGATTTAAAGCTGCATAATATCATGAAAAATGTGATGGTGATATTGTTTATAACATTTATCTTTTTTTAAAAATGTTCTCACAGATTTTTGGCAACAGGAAACTCATTTGCCTCATTACATTTTGAATTCCGCATGGAGACCTCCACAATAGCAGGAATAGTGAGTGCTACCTGTGCCACTATGTGATTGCGAATGCGAGCTGGTGTGCTGCCACAACCAACAAGGCAGCAGTGGCTTCAGATTGCACAGGGCTTCCAGGAGAGGGCACAATTCCCCAATTGTATAGGTGCCCTTGACGGGAAGCATATACGGGAGAAGAAGCCACCGAACTCAGGGTCCCGATTTTATAATTATAAACAGTTTTTCTCTGTAGTTTTTTTGGCCTTGGCTGACACAAACTACAGGTTTATAATTGTAGATATCGGGGCCTATGGAAGTTCGGCAGATGCTCGCATCTTCCGGGCTTCCAGAATGGGTCGGTGGCTTCAGTCCAACCAACTGGACCTTCCCCAGCCAGCTCCTCTTCCTGGCTCTTCTGGCCCACCAGCACCATATGTTATAGTTGGTAATGAGGGTTTTGCTTTATCGCCAAACCTGATGCGTCCTTTTCCTAGGCGAGGTGTGAGGAATATGGATTAATATTTACTGTCAGCCATGTCCTCACACCCCCCATTTGCTGACAGGATTTCCCTGCTTCAAAGCCCCCAGCTCTGATTGTAATTCTGTGTACATGCCAAATAAGTTTCCACTCCCCCCCCCCAGCCAACTGAGTGTCAGTGGGCCAGGAAGACACCCCTCAGGGGGTCCAAGCTTCAAGGAGAAGTTCACACCTCTGTGCAGCAGTTGGGAGCCACCTGAATCTGCAGGAAAAACCCCTGCTGTGGGTATCTGCTTTGGCCTGGATCAATGAGATTTCCTAGACATATTGGCACCTACCTCTCATAAGGAATTATGAATCACCTGGCCATCGCAGGCGCAAACCGGATACATATTTGTGTCCCGGTGGCCACGAGGTACGGTGCCATGGACTTTGTTTACTCGTACCCAGTCGGGGTAGGGAGATACCCATATCTCCCCATAGAAGCCACCTACCGGTACCAGGTTTGGGCTCTACTTGTAGCCGGAACCCAGGCAGGTCTATTAGTCCCAGAACCATCTCCCTGTGACCCTCTGGTCTGGAGCTATGACCCCTAAAGGGTTTTGTGGGTCATTCACCGTCAGCCCAGAAGAGGGGGAGTTGACCCCTCCCTGAGGCAGGGAGGGGAGGGGCCGGCTACAGGTTAAAAGCCTGGTGCCAGCAAGTAGGCGGCGTCTTTTCTCTGAAGAGGGGTCACATCCTACACATGTGTTTAGAGGGACCCAGGAAATAGCAGGAGATCACAGCCCCTCGTGTGGCCTCCATCTCAGGACATCGCCAAGGAACTTTCATCATACTTGGTAACTTACTTTCACACTGCTTAATCCTATTGTAACCATATACCCTGTAATCTGTAACCTCAGACCACTGTATATATATTGTCTGTGTATAGTGTGTTATATCTAGTGTGCTCTTATAGCGATTAAATCTATAATTTAATCTTGTGCTATCTTGTATCTCGATCACGAATCCCCACGTCCGTGTTTTGGCCTAGTTATAAGCTACCGTGGGTTGGTTTCTGACCCTATATAATCCCGTTAGCGGACCGGGCTTATATCAAACGAGAAACTGGTGGCAGTTACCCGGGCTGAGTGTGGGCTGTTTTCACTGCGGCAGTGAAAAGGCCCTTCCAGCTTGTTGCCTCTCTGTGCCCGCGTGGACAGGAGGTGTGTGTGTAAACTATACCAGCCTGACCTTACGTGCTCCTCTGGAGGGCGTAACTTCACGTTTTTGGTAAACCCTGTGATCATACCAGGTCTCGTGAGCTCGACGTGGTTGACGTCAGCGGACACGAGGGGTGGTATTCATCACATATTGGTGGCAGCAAAGTGGGATCGAGATACTAGTGTTTGTGAGTGTGAGACCCATACTTCCAGACACTAAAGACGACCAGCAGTAGCTCTTGCTGCTGGAGTCTTAAGATCAGTTCAACACTAGACTGTCTGAGTGCAGATACAATAAGGTGTGTGTGCATCAGGTTGCAGTGGTGTCAGTGACCATCCGTTGCAATGACGGCCAGTATCACAAGGAGCAAATCGAAGGAGATGGCCGATGCTTTAAATGGGGGCGGAGAGGAGGTGGAAGGCGAGGGGGAGCACATCCAAAGCTCCCCAAGGAGCCAGTCGCCAGAGGTGAGGTCCGCGGCGGGCCTCAATCCACCTGCCCATCCCCCCAGCAAAGCTGGCTCAGCTGCTCTCCTACAAGCTGCCATGGACCGTCTCCAGGCTGGAGACCAGGTAGCCTCGGAGCTCCTCCTGGCGGCTGCAGAGCGTCGCGAGCAAGCAGAGGCTGCAGAGCGTCGCGAGCAAGCAGAGGCTGCAGAGCGTCGCGAGCGGGCCGAGCGTGAGCACCAGCTACAGATGCTCCAGCTAAAGCTCCAATTCCAGCAGCCATCCCCAGCCCAATGTGAGTCTCCAGAGGTCCAGATTCCCAAACTGCGGGCGGAGGACTTTCCCCTACTGGACAAAGATGGGGACCTGGACACCTTTTTGTTGGCATTTGAGACAGCCTGCCATCAATACCAACTGCCAGAGGACCACTGGGTCAGATTCCTCACGCCACGGCTCAGGGGAAAAGCCCTTGAAATCTTCGGGTACCTGCCCATCGAGACCATCCTGAGCTATGAGGACATCAAACAGGCTCTGGTCAGGCAGTATAACTTAACCCCTGAGTCGTACCGGAAAAGGCTCAGGAATTTGCACCGGGGTTCTACCCAGAGCTGGGCCGATCACATGCGGGCCTTGCTGAGAGCGGTCGACCAATGGACCACAGGATTGGAGCTCTCCACCGTCCAGCAGCTGAAGGAGCTCATCGCCACAGAACAGTTCTTGTGGAACTGCCCAGAGGATCTCCAGCAGTACCTCCGTGACCGGAAGCCAAAGGGGGCCTCCGCAACAGCAGCCCTGGCCGATGAATACACCAACAACAGGACTTCAGAGGCCCGGAAACCTGTCGGCTGGAGAGGGGGTAAGACGCACGCTGCACCTGCTACCCCTGCCCCTAGGCCCAACTGGGCACCGGCCCCTGCTGCACTTTCCACGTCGGTGGGGGAACCCCGACTTTGTCACCTGTGTAAGCAGCCAGGACACTTCAAAGCCATGTGTCCCCAGCGCCCGAGGGATCCGTCCCAGTCATCAACCCGGAAACCGTCCACGGTGTTGTGTGTGGTGGGGGTGGTGGGAGGTCCCTTGACAATGTTCAACCGGTCACCGTGGGCCAGGCCGTGGCCATGGGACTTAGAGACACCGGCGCTGAAATGACACTGGTACGGCCTGAACTGGTGACACCCTATGATTTACTGCCCGGGAGATCCCTCACTGTCTCCGGGATTGGAGGAGTGGAACCGGCGCTGCCCGTCGCCAAGGTCTATCTGGACTGGGGCGCCGGTCGAGGAGTAAGGGAGGTGGGGGTATCCGCAAATATCCCCGCCAGTGTTTTGCTGGGGACGGACCTGGGGCGGCTTGTGTCTAAGTACGTGGCCGCTGACACCCCAAGGTCCGATTCCCCAGAATGTGATGTGATGTCCCCCCCTGATAATACTGTGAATGTACCCATTATGCCTGTTGATGGGGAGGTGGGGGATGTGATGTGTGCCTCTCCCCTCAGTGGAGAGGGGGTCATTCCTGCCAGCTGGGCTGAAGCCCCAGGGTGTAGCCAGCAAGCCTGCTGGACCCTGTTTTCCTCCAGTGTGGTGACTGGGGGGACAAGCAGGGGGCAGACAGCTGCAGGGGGGGAGGATGCAAATGAGGTCAGGGCTGTCCCAGGAGAAGTAGGACTGCCAGGTGAACTCTCAGTGCAGTGTTCCTCCCCCACTGGGATGTTGGAAGGCCAGGTTAGTCCGTCTGGACTGGCGACTTGGTCAGGAGCCGAGGGAAAGCAGGCACTACCAGCAGTGGCAGCGGCCATAGCTGCTGTCACGCGCAGTGTGAGTGCTGGGGCCCTAGGGGCCCCTCAGGGGTCTGATGGCTTTCCCCCTTCCGACCAAGTGGCTGCCGAGTCAGAGGGAGGCCAGGAGACAGCTCCCAGGGACCTGACAGGGGACGTGGCAGTCTCGTCTATTCTGGCCACGTCCAGTCAGGAGTTTCAGGCAGCGTTAGCGGCTGACGCCAGCCTGAACGCTCTCAAGGAGCAAGCGGAACAGCCCCCCTCGGACTCAGACCTCGAGCGGATGGTCTGGGACCAAGGACGGCTGTACCGGGTCACGGTCCAGCCGGGCTCACAGGAGGCGTGGCCTAGGGACCGACAGCTAGTGGTACCCTATCAGTTCAGGACGGAGTTGTTGCAGGTTGCGCATGAGATTCCGATGGCGGGACACCTAGGGATCGTTAAAACAAGGGCCAGATTAGCCCAGCATTTCTACTGGCCCAAGATGGGGGCTGATGTGGGTGCCTACTGCCGTTCATGTGACACCTGCCAGCGGGTGAGGAAGGCGGGGCGGCGCCCCAAAGCCCCACTGGTAACGCTGCCCATAATTGAAGAGCCTTTCAGGAGGGTGGCTGTGGATCTGATTGGACCGCTGTCCATTCCCAGCAGCTCCGGGAAACGCTTCATATTGACGGTAGTAGATTATGCCACCCGGTACCCGGAGGCGGTAGCCTTGTCATCCATTCGAGCCGACAAGGTGGCTACTTCCTTGCTGGAGATTTTCTCCAGAGTGGGCTTTCCCCAGGAAATGCTCACCGACCGGGGGACCCAGTTCATGTCACAATTGATGGAGTCCCTCTGTAGGCAAACACAGGTGCAACATCTGGTGACCAGCCCGTACCACCCACAGACAAACGGCCTGTGTGAACGATTTAATGGCACCTTAAAGCAGATGCTTAAGATGTTGGTCGACTCCCACGGGCGTGACTGGGAGCAGTACCTCCCACATCTGCTGTTTGCCTATCGAGAGGTCCCACAGGCCTCCACGGGGTTCTCCCCCTTCGAGCTCCTGTACGGGCGACGTGTGCGGGGGCCCCTGGCTCTGGTGAAAGAGGCCTGGGAGGGAGAGGTAGTCACCCCTGGAGTGTCGGTCGTCGAATATGTCATGCGCTTCCGGAACAAGATGCAGGCCTTGTCGAAGCTGGTGCACGATAATATGGAGCGGGCCCAGGCCGACCAGAAGCGATGGTATGACCAGAACGCTTGTGAGAGGACCTACCAGGTGGGTCAGAAGGTATGGGTACTGGTCCCCGTACCTCAGGACAAGCTTCAGGCGGCCTGGGAAGGCCCATACCTCGTGCATCAGCGCCTCAATGCCGTGACGTACCTGGTCACCCTGGACCACGCCCGAGGAAGGCGGAAGGCCTTCCACGTGAACATGATGAAGGCCCATCATGAGAGGGGGGAATGTGCCCTCCCTGTCTGCAACCTCCCCGAGGAGGGAGAGGAGGAAACCCTCCTGGACATGCTCACCCAGGTGAAGGCAGGTGGGTCCATCGAGGATGTGGAGGTGGGCCAACAGCTCTTGACGGACCAACGGTCCCAGCTGTGGGCCACCCTTCACCCCTTCCGGGAGTTGTTCAGCAACAAGCCCGGAAGGACGGAATTGGCTGTCCATCACGTGGACACTAGGGATCACCCCCCAATCCGGCGTTCGGCATATCGGGTTTCCTTGGAGGTGCAGCAGCACATGCGCCAGGAGACTAATTTGTCTGTTACATTCTCGGGTGAAATTCACCAATTTTTGGCTGTGATATATCCCTCCTATACCGAGTAGACAGGTAAAAACATTTCACTAATTTGTTACATTTTTAGTGTGAAATTTACCAATTTCTGGCTGTGATATACCCCTGCTATACCTAGTAGACAGGTAAAAACTAATTTGACTGTTACATTCTTGGGTGACATTTGATCATTGTTGCAATTTACAAACCCCTGCTCTGCATAGGTGACAGGGAATTAAATTAAAAAATGTCTTCTTTAGTTGACGTGTGCCACCTCCGTAAGTTTGGGCTTCAATAATTTGTCCCACTTTTCCACTCGATCAACATTTAATTTCATTCATTGTCCTCGCTTGGATGGGGTATCTCTTTCTAATGCATTCTCTCTGGTGTGGAACCCTGCTTCGCTGATAATCGTGATCAACATGGTAGGCGCAGAAAAGAACATTGAAAGTTGATAGAGAAGATATCCAAATGGATCGTGGACGTCACAGGGACGTGCGAGCAGGCAGAAGTTATCTAAAGTCAACAAAGTGGCAGCAGGACCTCTGCTGTCTAACTTTTCCAAATCCAAAATACCCCAGTGACATTCCCTATAATTTTTTAATAATCATTCCAATAACAGGGCATCTTAAGAATCCTGTATTTTTATTTATCATCACTACCTCCCCAAGTCTGGAGTGGGTAATTGCAGCGCGCCCCCTCCTTAACTTAGAAGCTTTTCATTCAATACTTTCTCCAACATTTCCGCTCAAACATATTGAATTTCATCCATTGACCTCCTTTTGATGTAGTATCCAAGTATGCTGTCCAACTAATGGAAACTGATAGATTAGATGCACATATGTCCTTGTAACCTTTCCCTTGAAGTTATGTACAGTTACACAGGGAGAGAGAATCTGTATTTTCTCTGTTTAGCCTGTCAGTACTTCCCCACTGCCCCCCTCTCTGCCTCCATGATGGCTGAGGTAACAGCTGGCTGAAGGAGCAGCTACAGAATTGAGCTTGGTCCTGTTTGGCAACGTAGGAACTGAAAGGTCCAAGATTGCAGTGTTAGATTGGTATTTCAATATTTAGGCTTTAGAAATTGGTTTGGGAGTGAAAGCTTTAGGTATATAAAGTTTTGGATGGTACATATTTATAAGTGCTGTAGGCAAAAGAGGAGAGAGCTACAACTCCCAGCATGCCTGTTATTATATGACATCTGAGGGTATTGCAGGGAGGAGGTATAAGAGGAGGGAATTGCAACTACCAACATATCCAAGCTATTATTATGTGATATTAGAGTACATTACAGGAAGAGTCGGTATAAGAGGTGGGAACTACTATTTCCAGTATTCTGTGGTCATTATTACAATATGTTATATCAGAGGGCATTACATAGAGGAGGCATAAGAGATGACAACTACAACCCCAACATTTCCTTGGTTTTTACATTAAGTCAATGATTCTTCATTGTCTTCTCCTCCACACAAAGCTCTGTACCACATCATCATCACAGGTCCTTCAGCAACTCTTCTCCTCGCTACTGCTGAGATTCACCCCCTCTGCACTGATCACATGATACATTACATAGTAGATTAAAGATTTGTTGTCAGTTTAAACTTCCCAACTGCTCCCATGGGTGCAATTGTCACAAAACTTCCTCCTAAATTATAATATGCAAAGAGGCCTAAGCATTACACAAAATAACTCAAATTAGATTTACATATGATTTTGTGCAATTTTTTATCCAGTTATGAAAAGGTATAATTTCTAGTATTTAATATGTGCAAATACAATATAGGCATTTTCCTTTTTTAAAAAGGCTACTGACCACCCTTGATCACTTTTAGGATGGACTATTAAAAGTTACTTTCTAGCACGGCTTTATTCATTGTCCTGTTTGTTTACAGTGTCTACCTGCTTAATTATCTTTTCAGTAAGCTATTTTAACACAAAATCAGTTTATATACATTTTCTACTTATCTTCAGATTTTCTTAAATTAGCATTGAATTTATCAGGTATTGCATCTTATTGTAGAGTAGTTCTTTCACTTATTGATATACCTAAGATAAAATTGCTTAGTCTGCTAATTCCTGTGTGATTTAATAGCCTGGCCAGTTGTCAACAGTAATGCAATCCAGATATTCAAAGTAATTTTATACCGTCTTCTATCATGCACAGTAAATTAAAATGTTTCATTAACTAAACAAATTCCACTTGCAATAAATCATGCTGCTCTAAGTAAATCACAGTTAGTGAAAACAAAATTATAATTCCATCACATTGATTAAGTGGAGGCAAGAAATTGTGAAATATATCATATTTAATGAAAACAGTGTAATTATTAAATACCAGTAACTTCCATCCTAAAGTTCCTATGATGCTGAATTACCTTTCACTGTAGAGAAAGTTTTAAAAGGTATAACTCTATTTGCATCTTAATTGAATATCTGCATGTGTCTGCATGCCCTTCATCCAGTCAATTTTATGTGAATGTGGTATATAGTGTCGTGCCGTTGGTAAAACATTAAGAAAATCTGCTGATGTTCTTTGCTTCAAATTTCACACTGTATGGATTTTTCTCTTTCCGTATTGAATATGTAGAAATCAAAATGTTAGTACATTTTCCCCATAATATTAATAACAAAAATTAAACAATTCGCTTGAAATGTATAAAAATTAAACTTAAAGTTAGATTTATAGGTCATGTAACACTGTACCACTGCCTGTCATTTCTAATTGAATCTGATCCTTATAACAGTTGTTACAAATACTGCTCTGTGGTGACAAATAAAGGGTGTGGCAATATAGTATAATGGCGGTATTTTCCCTCTGGAAATATTGCTTTTATGGAAAAATATGATGGCTACCATCCCATAATAGTAGAGATTCCATATGCATAATCAAGTCTTTCTCTATTTCATTTCAATCTATATTTCTGAAGATTCTTTACCCGGGTAAGAAAGGTGGTTTTATACTATTTTAAGATTGCTTACCTTTGCTGGATTAATATAATTCTACTGTATATCCATATATATATATCACATGGGTGAATAAAAAAAAAACTTTTCTGTGGATTCCAGGAGTGCTGTTTGTTTTGCTATTTATATAACAAGGGGTAAGAAGCTCATTCCCCAGTAAACGTGCACCCAACCTTTCTAACCATTTTTTGTCAGTGCCACCATTCTTCTAAAAAAAAATATATATATATATATATATATATATATATATTGTGATACCAATGCTGGATTGGTAGTGGAAGGGAGGTATATTTCCCCTAGATTCCTCTCCTATGTAAGTAGCAGGTGAAAGAATCTCACCTGTGAGGTAATTAATGAAGCAGCACTGAGGGTGGGGATATAACAGAGCTAGGAGGTCAGTCTCTCTCTCTCTCTCTCTGCCTGGGGACACATAAAGCATGTCTGTGTGAGTGAGCAAACTGTGAGTACTAGGTTGCTGATGCCTTGTTTTGTGAGCTGGCTGGGAGAAGCCCTCCAGCGGATAAATAGGAACCTTTAATGTTTAGTAAGTGCCAGACAGGCCAGCTTAAAACTTCTACCTTGGTGGCTGGTTGGAATTGTGTGAAACAGACAAGTGTCCTTTGACCCCAGCAAAGGCGATCCCAAGCTTATTGCCCCCACAACATATATATATATATATATATATATATATATATATATATATGTATAGGTCCTTCTAAAAAAAATTGCATATTGTGATAAAGTTCATTATTTTCTGTAATGTACTGATAAACATTAGACTTTCATATATTTTAGATTCATTACACACCAACTGAAGTAGTTCAAGCCTTTTATTGTTTTAATATTGATGATTTTGGCATACAGCTCATGAAAACCCAAATTTCCTATCTAAAAAAATTAGCATATTTCATCCGACCAATAAAAGAAAAGTGTTTTTAATACAAAAAAAGTCAACCTTCAAATAATTATGTTCAGTTATGCACTCAATACTTGGTCGGGAATCCTTTTGCAGAAATGACTGCTTCAATGCGGCGTGGCATGGAGGCAATAAGCCTGTGGCACTGCTGAGGTGTTATGGAGGCCCAGGATGCTTCGATAGCGGCCTTAAGCTCATCCAGAGTGTTGGGTCTTGCGTCTCTCAACTTTCTCTTCCCAATATCCCACAGATTCTCTATGGGGTTCAGGTCAGGAGAGTTGGCAGGCCAATTGAGCACAGTAATACCATGGTCAGTAAACCATTTACCAGTGGTTTTGGCACTGTGAGCAGGTGTCAGGTCGTGCTGAAAAATGAAATCTTCATCTCCATAAAGCTTTTCAGCAGATGGAAGCTTGAAGTGCTCCACAATCTCCTGATAGCTAGCTGCATTGACCCTGCCCTTGATAAAACACAGTGGACCAACACCAGCAGCTGACATGGCACCCCAGACCACCTCACTGACTGTGGGTACTTGACACTGGAATTCAGGCATTTTGGCATTTCCCTCTCCCTAGTCTTCCTCCAGACTCTGGCACCTTGATTTCCGAATGACATGCAAAATTTGCTTTCATCCGAAAAAAGTACTTTGGACCACTGAGCAACAGTCCAGTGCTGCTTCTCTGTAGCCCAGGTCAGGCGTTTCTGCCGCTGTTTCTGGTTCAAGAGTGGCTTGACCTGGGGAATGCGGCACCTGTAGCCCATTTCCTGCACACGCCTGTACACGGTGGCTCTGGATGTTTCTACTCCAGACTCAGTCCACTGCTTCCGCAGGTCCCCCAAGGTCTGGAATCGGTCCTTCTCCACAATCTTCCTCAGGGTCCGGTCACCTCTTCTCGTTGTGCAGCGTTTTCTGCCACACTTTTTCCTTCCCACAGACTTCCCACTGAGGTGCCTTGATACAGCACTCTGGGAACAGCCTATTCCTTCAGAAATTTCTTTCTGTGTCTTACCCTCTTGCTTGAGGGTGTCAATGATGGCCTTCTGGACAGCAGTCAGGTCGGCAGTCTTACCCATGATTGCGGTTTTGAGTAATGAACCAGGCTGGGAGTTTTTAAAAGCCTCAGGAATCTTTTGCAGGTGTTTAGAGTTAATTAGTTGATTCAGATGATTAGGTTAATAGCTCGTTTAGAGAACCTTTTCATGATATGCTAATTTTTTTAGATAGGAATTTTGAGTTTTTATGAGCTGTATGCCAAAATCATCAATATTAAAACAATAAAAGGCTTGAACTACTTCAGTTGGTGTGTAATGAATCTAAAATATATGAAAGTCTAATGTTTATCAGTACATTACAGAAAATAATGAACTTTATCACAATATGCTAGTTTTTTTTAGAAGGACCTGTATATATAGTGGGGAAAATAAGTATTTTATGCACTGGAGATTTTTCAAGTTTTCCCACCAACAAAGAATGGAGAGGTATGCAATTTTTATTATAGTTACACTTCAACAGTGAGAGACAGAATAGAGAAAAAAAATACAGAAAATCACATTGTATGATTTTTTTATAATTCATTTGATCACCTACCAACCAGCAACAGTTCTGACTCACAGACCTATTAGTTTTTCTATAAGAAGCCCTCCTACTCTGCACTCATTACCTGTATTAATTATACCTGTTTTAACTCATTACCCATATGAAAGGCAAGCAGTTTGGTGAGAAGGTAACAACTGTTGGCTCAATTATTAGAAAATGGAAGAAACACAAGATGACTGTCAATCTTCCTCAGTGTGGGGCTACATGCAAAATCTTGCCTCATGGGGTAAGGATGATTCTGAGAAAGATAAGGAATCAGCACAGAACTACACAGTAGGACCTGGTTAATGACCTGAAGAGAGCATGGACCACAGTCTCAAAGCTTGCCATAAGTAACATACTACGCTTTCATGTATTAAAATCCTGCAGGGCACGCAAGGTCCCCCTACTCATTCTAGCATATGTCCAGGACCGTTTGAAGTTTGCCAATGACCATCAGGATGATCCAGATAAGGCATGGGTGTCACCACCAGACATCTGAGAAGTTCTTGAGGTTCCTTTTGTTTTGCTTTCGTTTTCTCATCTCGTTAGCCTCTCTCAGCTGTCATGTAGTTGCACTGATTGCATCCCTTTAAATCCCTTCCCATACTGCATCACTTTGCGGTTTATACAACTTCCTGGAGTGTGCTGATGCTAGAAGCTGTTACTACTGCATCCACAAGATACGTCTGTTTTCTTTATTTCTGTTTACCTGTGGGCTTGATCCTAGGTGACCCTGACGCCCTCCTTATTAAGTTTATGGAGCCGGTGGTCGTATCCCCTCACTATTATAGGGTGTTCAGGTGCATACAGTCGAGGAACGAGGATATGCAATTTTCTACCATTGAGATTTTTGCATAGGCTGAGCAGTAAGGGAAAGAGCTAGGGCTCTTACAGGGCTTACCCTCCTGGTTCTTAGTTTTGGATCAAGTCAGTCGGATCTTCATTTGTGTCTTCTAGTTTTCTGTACACCTTCCGTGACAATGGGCGAACGTCATATGATCAGATGAGACAAAAAAAATAGCTCTTTGGTATCAATTCCACTTGCCCTGTTTGGAGGAAGAAGAAGGATACGTACAACCTCAAGAACAACATCCCAAATGTGAAGCATGGGTTGTAAACATCATACTTTGGGGATGCTTTCCTGCAAAAGGGACAGGAAGACTGCACCATATTAGAGGGAGGATGGATGGGACCATGTATCACGAGATTTTGGCCAATAACCTCCTTCCCTCAGTAAGAGCATTGAAGATGGCTTACGGCTGGGTCTTGCAGCATGACAATGACCCAAAAGACACGGCCAGGGGAACTAAGGAGTGTCTTTGTAAGAAGCATTTCAAGGTCCTGGAGTGGCCTAGGCAATCTCCAAACTTGAACCCAATCGAAAATCTTTGGTGGGAGCTAAAACTCTTTGCAGCCCAGCGATAACCCCGAAACCTGAAAGATCTGGAAAAGATCAGTGTGGAGGAGTGGGCCAAAATCCCTGCTGCAGTGTGTGCAAACTTGGTGAAGAACTACAGGAAATGTCTGACGTCTATAATTGCAAACAAAGGTTTCTGTTCCAAATATTAAGTTCTGTTTTTCTATTGTGTCAAATACTTCATGTAATAAAATGCTAATTCATTATTTAAAAATCATACAATGTGATTTTCTTATTTTATTTTTTTAGATTCTGTCACAGTTGAAGTGTACCTAAGATAAAAAGTACAGACCTCTCCATTCTTTGTAGATGGGAAAACTTGCAGAATCATCAGTGTATCAAATACTTATTTTCCCCACTGTGTGTGTGTATACAGTACAGACCAAAAGTTTGGACACACCTTCTCATTCAAAGAGTTTTCTTTATTTTCATGACCTATGAAAATTGTAGATTCACACTGAAGGCATCAAAACTATGAATTAACACATGTGGAATTAGATACATAACAAACAAGTGTGAAACAACTGAAAATATGTCATATTCTAGGTTCTTCAAAGTAGCCACCTTTTGCTTTAATTACTGCTTTGCACACTCTTGGCTTTCTCTTGATGAGCTTCAAGAGGTAGTCACCTGAACTGGTTTTCAATTCACAGGTGTGCCCTGTCAGGTTTAATAAGTGGGATTTCTTGCCTTATAAATGGGGTTGGGACCATCAGTTGCATTGAGGAGAAGTCAAGTGGATACACAGCTGATAGTCCTACTGAATAGACTGTTAGAATTTGTATTATGGCAAGAAAAAAGCAGCTAAGTAAAGAAAAACGAGTGGCCATCATTACTTTAATAAATGAAGGTCAGTCAGTCAGCCGAAAAATTGGGAAAACTTTGAAAGTAAGGGCTATTTGACCATGAAGGAGAGTGATGGGGTGCTGCGCCAGATGACCTGGCCTCCACAGTCACCGGACCTGAACTCAATCGAGATGGTTTGGGGTGAGCTGGACCGCAGAGTGAAGGCAAAAGGGCCGACAAGTGCTAAGCATCTCTGTGAAATCCTTAAAGACTGTTGGAAGACCATTTCAGGTGACTACCTCTTGAAGCTCATCAAGAGAATGCCAAGAGTGTGCAAAGCAGTAATCAAAGCAAAAGCTGGCTACTTTGAAGAACCTATAATATGACAATATTTTCAGTTGTTTCACACTTGTTTGTTATGTATCTAATTCCACATGTGTTAATTCATAGTTTTTATGCCTTCATAGTCATGCAAATAAAGAAAACTCTTTGAATGAGAAGGTGTGTCCAAACTTTTGGTCTGTACTGTATATATATATATATATATATATATATATATATATATATAATTTCAGTTCAGTTCAGCTGTGATCAATGTCCTTACCTATTTTTGCTGCATAAGACATAAGACAGTGATACAGTACTTACTGCATATATAATTATGTCAGTGAAACAGCTTCACAGGGTAATAATTACTGATATTTTACACCAATAAAAGTGTCATGTTAGCATCACTGGTAAACAATTTTATGCTTGTCCAAGTCTGAAGCAGTTGAAGCAATTATTAAATATTCTCCTAATTTGACTGCATATTTGTGGTAAAATAAAGATGTAAACATCTTTCCTAACTAAATGAAAATGTAAATATATTTTTTTCCAATGCATTTGTATTTAGTGCCACAATGTATTTTTAATGATTCATACTTTAAATCTCAAATCGGGTCTTCCTCCTTTAAAAAGTTTATCCCAGTAATCTAAACTTAACGTCCACCAGCAGATCTTTATATTGCTTTGGTATTCAGGTTACTTTTATTAAATGGACTTTACGAAAGGAAAAAAAAAAAAAAACACTGGGCATTTTTAAAATGATAAAAAGATAAGCTCTTACAATACATTTCAATGTAAACATTCAATAAATAGCTAATGTGTCAAACAATTATCACATTCTGATGTTTTTAGGGGACCTTAAGCTGTTACTTTTATATCAAGAGATGAGAAATCTTCCTTCTCATTGATGCCTTTGGTATAGGCAAAATAGTCCATACCTAAACCAGATGTCTCCATCATAACTAGTCAGCATGCCCACTGTCTGGGTGTTAAGTTTGACACAGATCTTTTCTTCACCCTCTATATTCAAACTCTCACTCGCTTATGTTGCCTACACGTCAAAAACATCTCTAAAATCCACCCCTTTCTCACTATGGAAACAACAAAAATTCTCATTGTTGCCCTGATCCATCCCCTCCTTCATTAATGTAACTCACTATTACTTGGTCTCCCCCTCCCTAGACTTTCCCCTATCCAATCTATCCTTAATGCAGCAGCCAGGGTTACTTATCTGTCTAACTGCTACTCCGATGCCTCCATTCTGTGCAGTCATTAGTGATGAGCGGCATAGGCAATATTTGTTTTCACAATATTTCATGAATTTTTCTCATAATATTCACAATAAATATGAAAATTCTAGAATTTGTGATCTCGAGTCATTGTTTTCGAGATTGCACAAATCGGCACTAATGATACGCATACTTTTTGCGCAATAGATGCAACTTCACATTTTATCAGGTCTAAGTAGATATTACTGATTGGTGAACTAAGTATTGTTGTGACATCACAGCACTATGTCTGTAGCATGTATGTATGGACAGCAGGACCAATCACACTACCTAACACCCTGCACTGGAACCTTTCACTATCTAACCTACACTGACTATGTACCACTAACTATCTGTATTATATATATGAGCTACTTAACTACCTAATGTAATTGGATAAGGAATAGGATCCAGATGAAAGCACAGAGCACAGCAACAACACTGCTCTGTCTCTCAGAACTGCAAAAAAAAATGCAGAAAATGGCTGCTGGGTAGTTTCCTATATAGTAAAGAGGTAGGCAAATTTTCTATTGGTTGCTAAGCTCTGACAAAGATATTGCAGCCTTCTCATTGGCCCACAAGCAAGAAGGGAGGTTACTGATGAAAACAAAAATCTAGAATTTTTGCGATTACGAATAAATTGTACTATATTCTACATTTTCACGAATTCTCTAAGTGCCGATATTCACGATAAAAATTTGCGATTAGAATATTCGTGATTAACACTACTAGCCATTGCACTGGTTGCCCATACAGTATAGAACCAATTTTAAACTGATTGTTCTGACCCACAAAGATCTCCTCAGTGCTGCACCCCCCTACATCTTTTCCCTCATCTCTGTCTTCTACTCTACCTGTGCTCTACATTCTGCAAACACCTTACGACTGTCGTCTACCATAATCTGAACTTCTTACTCCCGGCTCCAAGACTTCTCTCAAACTGCACCAGTTCTCTGGAATGCCTTACCCCAAGAAATGTGGTCAATTGCAATATACACAGTTTTAGGTGCTCCCTAAAAAAAAACATATTTTTAGGGTGGCCCACTGATCTAATTACTCTCCATATATAGCCCATTTATCATAAGTTCCTGATCCTCAAGCAAACTCTCCACCACTCCCATTTACTACTGATATCTGCTGGTGACTGGCTCATACAGCTTTATACCTACTCCCCTATTTTCCCAAGATGGCTGGACAATTGTACAAAACAAGCACCTTTACCTTTTGTGTCACACCTTTCCTATTCTGCCACAGATGTACGTTAGAAAAGTATCTGACTGGTTGTGAGTAGTAATCTCTGCACAAGCAATGGTAGACAGCTGAACTCACTAATACTCCTAGGTCGTAGTACCATTGTATGTTACAACCCAGTGAATAGAATACAATGGTGATGCTTTGGTAATTTATTGAGTTTACCTTGAGCAAAGCACATAGAGAAAATTAGAGGATACTAGAGGACTTTGGAGGTCAAAACAAAATGCTCTCATTAGCTCTGAGTCTGCAGCAGAAAAGGAAGAAACAGGAACAGAGCAGAGGATGCAATGTCACAGAAATGGAGGAGTAGAACAGAGAGCAAAGGCAATGGAATTGACATAATACATAATAGGAAACCTATAACGAGAGTGACCACGGGGTGACAGCATTACATAACATGGTAATGATATAATAACACAAACAGCAATTTATCTAAATGGAAGAAATAAATGCTTGGACAGCACATTTCCCTTCATAGATTGTAAGCTCTTGTGAGCAGGGCCCTCATTCATCTTGTTCCAATTATTGACTTGTCTGTTGTTATATTATTTATGACTGTTTGTACATGAACCCCTGAATTGTTAAGCAATGTGGCATATGGTGGCTCAATATAAATAAAGATTATTATTATTATACAAGAGTCAACCTGTCAGTATTTTCAGTTGACAGGCAACTACGCTTATCTGTTATAATGCCACCAGCAGCAATAAATACCAGCTCAGACAAAACACTGGCGGCAGGCAGGGCAGACCAGCACCTCCAAGGTGTAGAATGCCAGTTCGTGCCACATGTCCAGCTTGGACACCCAGTGGTTGTAAGGCAATGAAGGATCATTGAGGACGCTGACACGGTCTTCTATGTACTCCTTCACCATCTTCCAAAACTTTTCCCTCCTTGTACCACTAGGCAGTGCTTCAGGGTGAGGTTTCTGGCGGGGTGTCATGAAAGTGTCCTATGCCTTGGATAGTGTTGCCCTGCTTTTGTTGGAACGGCTGTGTGTTCCCCTTGTCTCCCTGACTCGGTTGCCTAAGGAAGTACGGACTCTGCCGGCCGCTTTGTCAGATGGAAAATTTTGGAGCAATCTCTCAACAAGTACTTTCCGGTATTGCACCGTTTTACTCGTTCTCTCCACCACGGGAATTAAAGATGAGAATTTCTCTTTTTAGCGGGGGTCGAGAAGGGTGAATACCCAGTAATCCGTGTTATCTAAAATGCGTATAACACGAGGGTCACGGGTAAGGCAGCCTAACATGAAGTCAGCCATGTGTGCCAGAGTACCAACAGGCAAGACGTCAGTGTCGACATCAGGATGACTCTACATCTCCTCATCCTCCTCTTCTGCCTATCCACGCTGAAGAGATGGAATTAAAGTTCCATGGGTACTACTCTCTGTAGCAGAGGCAACTGTCTCCAGCTCATCCTCCTCCCCTCCTCTTCATGGTCCAATTTGCGCTGAGAAGACGAACTGTGGGTGGTCTGGCTATCACCCTGTGTAATATCCTCCCCATTTCCTCATCTGCCACATTCAGAGCGCTGTCCTTAATTATGAGCAACGATCGTTTGAGTAGACACAGCAGTAGGATGGTTACGCTGATAATAGCGTTATTGTGACTAACCATTTGTGTGAATTCATCAAAGTTTTTTTAAAACCTCATAGAGGTTTGACATCAATGCCCACTCCTCGCTTGTGAATAGAGGCAGTTGACTCCAAAGGCGACAACCATGATGCATCTGATATTCCACAACTGCCCTCTGCTGCGCATAAAGCCTGGCCAACATGTGGAACATATAGTTCCAGTGCGTGCTCACGTCGCACAACAGTCGGTGAGCTGGAAGATGCAAGCACTGCTGCAGTGTTGACAGAGCGGCTGAAGCTGTGGATGATTTGCGGAAATGGGCACACACGCAGCATGACTTCACTAGAAGCTCTAGCAAATTGGGGTAGGTTTTGATAAACCGCTGAACCACTAAGTTTAAGACGTGGGCTAGGCATGTGATGTGTGTCAAGTTACCGAGCTCCAAAGCCGCCACCATGTTACCTCCATTGTCAGACACAACCATGCCTGGTTGAAGGTTGAGTGGCGGGAGCCACAGCTCGGTCTGGTCCTTTATATCCTGCCACAGCTCTGCATCGGTGTACTGTTTGTCCCCTAAGCAGATCAACTTCAGCACGGCCTGTTGACGCTTACCCACAGCAGTGCTACACTGCTTCCAGCTAGAGACTGATGGCTGACTGCTGCTGGAGGAGTGAAGGAGGAGGTGGCGGCGGAGGAGAAGGAAAAGTGGTGGTTGGAGCCAGTAACATAGCTGCTGGCGGAGACCCTGATGGACGTAGGGCCCACAATCCTGGGCGTGGGTAGCACCTGTGCCATCCCAAGGTAAGACTCACTCCCGGCCTCCACAACATTCACCCTGTGTGCCGTCAGTGAAATGTAGCGTTCCTGGCCACCAGGTGTAAGGCGGGCGCATATCATGAAAAATAGTGGAGCCTGGGGACTGCGTACCGAGGAAAGGCCGCCGACATAAGGCTGTGGAAGGCCTCAGTGTCCACAAGCCTAAATGGCAACATTTCAAAGTCCAGTAAGTTGCTCATATAGTGCAATGGTCTGTGGGTGGGTGGGTGGGTATTTGCATTTGCGTGACTCTGTTATGGACATTTGGATGCTGCGCTGAGACAGGGAAGTGGATGTTGTTGCTGATGGTTCATGTGAAGGTCCAGGTACAGGGTGAGGGGCATCCGGGCCTGCGCCTTCGACAGGGGATTGGCCAGCAGTGCGTAATACAGGGGAAGAGGAGGCAGTGTTTTGACCCTCAGACCCAGATTGTGGACCCAGGCGTTCAGCCTACTTATTAGGGTGCTTGGATGCCATGTGGCGGATCATGCTGGTCAGGGGCGTAACTAGAAGTGACTGGGCCCCACAGCAAATATTTGTAAGGGCCTCCCAGCGCGCTTCGCACCTCCCTCCTCCTGTGTAAACCCCACTCCTTTGGCGCAGTGTAGCGGTATACTGTATATTGTGTGGAACAGTGTAGGCTATATGTGTATAACATAAACATATTTCACATGAAAACTTACAGTTACTTGGCCCTTGGAGATCTCGGACACTTCAACACTTTGGCCGGGGGCTCGGCGGAGCTGATGTTGTGTTTTATCCTAATGAGAAAGATTTCATAATAAGGATTTGGAGAAGGGGCAGAGGGATAGCAGAGCAGGGGGAGGCTGGTGCTGCTACTAGGGGGTCATACCATGGGGGAGTAATAAAGCCCACTATAATGCCCCCCCAGTTATTAATAATTCTCCTTATAATGTGACAGTGCAAAAATACCCCCTTGTAAAGCCCCCAGTTGAGCTAATGCCCCATAGTGCCCCCATAATGTGCCAGTATAAAATACCACGATATAGTGCCTCCAGTAAATTCCCCCATAGTGCTCCTCTCCCCCCTTCCTGCTAGTGCCCCCCATAATGTACCAGTATAAAATGACCCATATATAGTGCCCCAGTAGATGCCCTTCAGTGTCCAGCCTCTGATAGGCTGCTGGCCTAGTGGCCCCCATAATGCCCCCCAATAATGTGCCAGTAAGTGTCCCCATAGATGCCCCCCATCATGTGCCAGTATCAAGTGCCCCCCCACATGTTCCAGTATCATAGTGCCATCTCCCCCCCATGTGCCAGTATCAAGTGCCTCTCTCCTTCCCACCCCCCATTTGCCAGTATCATAGTGTCAAACCCCCCCATGTGCCAGTATCAAGTGCCTCTCTCTTCCCCCCCATGTCCCAGTATCATAGTGCCATCTCCCCCCAAAAAAAGTGTCAGTATCAAGTGCATCTCCCCCCATGTGCCAGTATCATAGTACCAAACCCACCCATGTGCCAGTATCAATTGCCAAACCCCCCCACATGCCAGTATCAAGTGCCTCTCTCTCCCCCCCATTTCCCAGTATCATAGTGCCATCTCCCCCCCAAAAAAGTGCCAGTATCAAGTGCCTCTCTCCCCCCATGTGCCAGTATCATAGTGCCAAACCCACCCATGTGCCAGTATCAAGTGCCAACCCCCCACATGCCAGTATCAAGTGCCTCTCTCCACCCCCCATGTCCCAGTATCATAGTGCCACCCCCCACAAAAAAGTGCCAGTATCAAGTGCCTCTCTCCCTCCCCCCTCCCCATGTGCCAGTATCAGGTTCCAACCCCTCCCCCCCATGTGCCAGTATCAAGTGCCTCTCTCTTCCCCCCCCCCATGTCCCAGTATCATAGTGCCATCTCCCCCCAAAAAGTGCCAGTATCAAGTGCCTCTCTCCCCCATGTGCCAGTATCATAGTGCCAAACCCACCAATGTGCCAGCATCAAGTGCCAACCCCCCAACATGCTAGTATCAAGTGCCTCTTTCCTCCCCCCATGTCCCAGTATCATAGAGCCAAACCCCCCCATGTGCCAGTATCAAGTGCCTCTCTCTCCCCCATGTCCCAGTATCATAGTGCCATCTCCCCCCCAAAAAGTGGCAGTATCAAGTGCCTCTCCCCCACATGTGCCAGTATCATAGTGCCAAACCCACCCATGTGCCAGTATCAGGTGCCAACCACCCCCCCACATGCCAGTATCAAGTGCCTCTCTCTCCCCCCCCCCATGTCCCAGTATCATAGTGCCATCTCCCCCCCAAAAAATGCCAGTATCAAGTGCCTCTCTCCCCCATGTGCCAGTATCATAGTGCCAAGCCCACCAATGTGCCAGCATCAAGTGCCAACCCCCCCACATGCTAGTATCAAGTGCCTCTTTCCTCCCCCCATGTCCCAGTATCAAAGTGCCATCTCCCCCCCACAAAAAAAGTACCAGTATCAAGTGCCTCTCTCCCTCCCCCCTCCCCATGTGCCAGTATCAGGTACCTCTCCCCCCCCATGTGCCAGTATCAGGTGCCTCCCCCCAGGTGCCAGTATCATGTGCCTCTCTCCCCCCCATGTGCCAGTATCAGGTGCCAACCCCCCTCCCCCCTGGTGCCAGTATCAAGTGCCTCTCTCCTCCCCCCATGTCCCAGTATCATAGTGCCATCTCCCCCCCACAAAAAAGTGCCAGTATCAAGTGCCTCTCTCCCTCCCCCCATGTGCCAGTATCAGGTGCCAACCCCTCTCCCCCCATGTGCCAGTATCAGGTGCCTCTCTCCCCCCATGTGCCAGTATCAGGTGCCAACCCCCCCAGGTGCCAGTATCAGGTGCCAACCCCCCTCCCCCCATGTGCCAGTATCAAGTGCCTCCCGCTCCCCCCCAGGTGCCAGTATCAGGTGCCTCCCACTCCCCCCCCCCCCAGGTGCCAGTATCAGGTGCCTCCCGCTCCCCCATGGCAGTAACAGTCGGGTATAAAAAAAAAGAATAAACACTTCTACTTACCTCCATGTCAGCTATGCGATGCAGCCTCTTCCTATGTCCCGCCCTGTATGTCCATATATGGAGTCAGTGCTTGTATTTCAGAAAAGTTTCTGCTGGGATTCAAACCCACGACCTTCTGTATCAAAGGCAAAGCACCTAACCACAAGACCGTAAGAGCTTCTCTTCCAGTTCTTCACTCTGCTCATACTCTTGACTTGAACTAACAACAAAAACAGTGATTGACAACTGTGTCTCATCATCATCCACCTCATGAACGAATGATTGCCGTTCAGCACTGTCATCTTCTTCAGACTGTGAAGGCTCAAGAGGTTAGGTATCAGGGCACAATATCTTAGGTCCCTCATCAAGTGTCCTGGGCATGAGGGTGAAATGTAATAGTGGTGCTGGAAAGAGCTCCTCAGAATATCCGAGTGTGGGAACACTCCTTTGGCAAGCCTCTACATGGTGGGAGGAAGGATGATCAGAGTAAGGATTTAGTTCACCAGACTCTTGGCTACAGAGACTGGACTTGGTGGAAGAGAGGGTGATGCTTAACCGACTGGAAGCATTATCTTCAGCAATCCAACCGATCAACTGTTCGTACTGGTCCGACTTGGACAGTGTTGTCCTGTACCGCCCAGCTAAGTTGGACATGAATCTGGGTACAGTGGATGTTTTTTTTTTCAGTTGCACCGGCATCAGGCACAGTTTCATTGCGCCCATTGCCACGGCCTCTGCTTGCACCATCAGCATCACGCCCACTTCCCCATCCCTTAGTGCTCGCCTTATTCATATTAATGGTTTTGTCACTAGATGTGGCGCAGATTGTTTTAAAGTCCGCTAAAGACACAGTTTTCAGATGCAGGACAGAATATGTCACAGAAAGCCACACACTATGGAAACTCAATTAGGCACAGATTAGTTAAATTTGCCCTAAAGAAACAGTTTTCGGATGGCGTACTGTATATGTGACAGTAAACAACACACTATGAACACAACATTAGGCCCAGATTATTGGAATATGCAATACAAACTCAGTTTTCGAATGCAGGACAATATATGTCACAGAAATGCACAGAATATGGACACTAGATTAGGCCCAGATTAGTTAAATTTGCCATAAAGAAACAGTTTTCGGATGGAGTACTGTATATATCACAGAAAGCCACACACTATGGACACAAAATTAGGCACAGATTAGTTAAATTTGCCCTAAAGAAACAGTTTTCGGATGGCGTACTGTATATGTCACAGAAAGCCACACACTATGGACACAAGATTAGGCACAGATTATTGAAATTTGCAATACAAACTCAAGTTTTGGATGCAGGACAGAAACCCACAGAATATGGACACTATATTAGGCCCAGATTAGTTAAATTTGCCCTAAAGAAACAATTTTCGGATGAAGTACTGTATATGTCATGGATATGTATTACACGCACACACTACAGATACAGTGGATGAGGACTGGCCCCTGATTATTTAAATTTACGCTAAAGAAACCGTTTTCAGATGGTGTGCTGTATATGTCACAGAAAGCCACACACTATGGACACTAGATTAGGCACAGATTAGTTAAATTTGCCCTAAGGAAACAGTTTTCGGATGGCGTACTGTATATGTCACAGAAAACAACATACTATGGACACTAGATTAGGCCCAGATTATTTAAATTTACGCTAAAGAAACAGTTTTCGGATGGAGTACTGTATATGTCATGGATGTGTATTACGCGCGCACACTACAGAGACAGTAGACGAGGACTGGCACCTGATTACTTACATTTACGCTAAAGAAACAGTTTTCGGATGGCGTACTGTATATGTCACAGAAAACAAAACACTAAATTAGGACACTAAATTAGGCGCAGAGTATTGGAGTTTACTCTGAAGAAACAGTTTTCGGATGGCGTACTGTATATGTCACGGATGTGTATTAAACGCACACTATAGACAATAAATGTGTCTCTGATTATTAGAATTTACGCAAAAAGACACAGTTTGGGGATGATGTACAGTATATGTCTCTAATAGGTATTAAAGAAAAATATCTTGCTGCTGTCAAACCCACACACAGTAGTCCTTAAAAGGACTTTGGGGTCTTTGAAAAGCTTTTAGTAGTAAAAAGAGCAAATTTCGCTCCCTGCACTATCTTTCCCTTCTTCAGCACTGATGTACCTGAGACTGATCGATTTAGCGCAGGTAAAAATATATTTCTGCTCTGAAACACACACACACACACACAAAGTAGTCCTTAAAAGGACTTTTGGGTCTTTGAAAAGCTTTCTTTGAATAATAACTGAGAATTTTGCTGCCTACACTGCCTTTCCCTTCCTACTTTCTGCTCTCCCTGACTATGACTGATCCGAGCACGTGTCATCGGGTGCTATATAGCACCCGATGATGCGTTCTAGCCAGCCAATCACTGTAATTCCAGCAGCCAACATAGCTACTGGCATTACAGTGATGGCAGTACCTACCTGCACATTTATTGGCTGCTTAGCAGCCGCAAAATGTGCCGAGAGGAGACTCGAGCATGGCTCACGAGCATGGCTCACGGCTTGGCCGAGTACCGCAATGTGCTGAGCATAGCAATACTCGATCCAAACAGGTATTCGGCCGAGCATGCTCGCTCATCACTAGTGACATCCAGTGCACTTTTTCCATAGACGGTGTCTACTGCAGACAGTTAAATTATCTGTGCCACATATACTGTTTAAGGCTACTTTCACACTAGCGTTCGGGCGGATCCGTTCTGAACGGATCCGCTCATATTAATGCAGACGGTGGCTCCGTTCAGAACGGATCCGTCTGCATTAAAATGGCAAAAAAATGCTAAGTGTGAAAATAGCCTCGGACGGATCCGTCCAGACTTTCAATGTAAAGTCAATGGGGGACGGATCCGCTTGAAAATTGAGCCATATTGTGGCATCTTTAAACGGATCCGTCCCCATTGACTTACATTGTAAGTCTGGACGGATCCGTACGCCTCCGCACGGCCAGGCGGACACCCGAACGCTGCAAGCAGCGTTCAGCTGTCCGCCTGTCCGTGCGGAGGCGAGCGGAGCAGAGGCTGAACGCCGCCAGACTGATGCAGTCTGAGCGGATCCGCTCCATTCAGACTGCATCAGGGCTGGACGGCTGCGTTCGGGTCCGCTCGTGAGCCCCTTCAAACGGAGCTCACGAGCGGACACCCGAACGCTAGTGTGAAAGTAGCCTAAAGTGTGTGCATCCCTAATATATCAATGACAACCATTGTACCTTTTTCTTTAGACAGTATCCACTGTGGACAGTTAAATTATCCGCGCCACATCTCCTGTCTAAAGTGTGCGCATCCCTAAAATATCAGTGACATCCAGTGCACTTTTTCTGTAGATGGTGTCCGCTGCGGACAGTTAAGTTATTCCCGCCATATCTCTTGTTTAAAGTGTGTGCATCCCTAAAATAATAGTGACATCCAGTGTACCCTTTTCCGCAGACAGTGTCCACTGCGGACAGTTAAATTATCCGCCCCACATCTCCTGTTTAAGGTGTGTGCATCCTTAAAATATAAGTGACATCCAGTGCACTTTTTCCGTAGATGGTGTGCGCTGTGGACAGTTAAATTGTCTGTGCCTCATCTTCTGTTTAAAGTGTGCGCATCCCTAAAATATTAGTGGCATCCAGTATACCTTTTTCCGTAGACGGTGTCCACTGCAGACAGCTTAATTTTCCGCGACACATCTCCTGTTTGAATTGTGTGCATCTCTAAAATATCAGTGTCAGCCAGTGCACTTTTTCCATAGACAATGTACGCTGCAGACATTTAAATTATTTGTGCCACATCTTCTGTTTAAAGTGTGCGCATCATTAAAATATCATTGACATCCAGTAGACCTTTTTCCGTAGACGGTGTTCGCTGCGGACAGTTAAATTATTCGCGCCATATCTCCAGTTTAAAGATTATGCATACCTAAAATATCAGTGACATCCAGTGCACTTTTTCCATAAACGTTGTCTGCTGTGGACGGTTAAAATATCCATGCCACAACCCCTGTTTAAAGTGTGCACATCCCTAAAATATCAGTGACATCCATTGTACCTTTTTCCATAGAGGGTGTCTGCTGTGGACACCGTCTGCGACACATCTCCTGTTTAAAGTGTGCGGATCCCTAAAATATCACTGGCATCAAGTGCACTTTATCCGCAGACGGTGTCTGCTGCGGACAGTTAAACTATCCGTGCCACATCTCCTATTTAAAGTTTGCACATCCCTAAAATATCAGTGACATCCATTGCACTTTATACACAGTCGGTGTCCGCTGTGAACAGTTAAATTATCTGTGTCACATTTCCTGTTTAAAGTGTGCGCATCATTAAAATATCATTGACATCCAGTATACCTTTTTCCTTAGATGGTGTCCACTGCGGACAGTTAAACTTTCCCCACCACATCTCCTGTTTAAATTGTGTGCATCCCTAAAATATCAGTAACATCCAGTGCACATTTTCCATAGACAATGTCTGCTGCGGACAGTTAAATTATCCACGCCACATCTCCTGTTTAAAGTGTGCACATTCCTAAAATTTCAGCTCCATCCAGTGCACTTTTTCCACAGATGGTGTCTGCTGCGGACAGTTAAATAACCCGCGCCACATCTCCTGTTTAAAGTGTGCTCAGCCCTAAAATATCAGTGACATCCAGTGCACTTTTTCCACAGATGGTGTCTGCTGCGGACAGTTAAATTATCTGCGCCACATCTTCTGTTTAAAGTGTGCGTATCCCTAAAATATCAGCACTAGAGTTGAGCGGACACCTGGATGTTCGGGTTCGACGGGTTCGGCCAACTTCACAAAAAAGTTCGAGTTCCGGACCCGAACTTGACCCCGAACCTCATTGAAGTCAATGGGGACCCAAACTTTTGAGCACTAAAATGGCTGTAAAAATGTAATGGAAAGGGCTAGAGGGCTGCAAAAGGCAGCAACATGTGGTTAAGAGCATGGCAAGTGCTCTGCAAATAAATGTGGATATGGAAATGACTTCAAATAACATAAAATACGTAAAAATTAAAAAATATATAATCTTGATCTAGGAGGACGAGGTCCATATGGAGTAGGTGGTTGAGGTGGTGGTGGATATGGTGGTGTATGTGGAAGCAGAGGTGGAGGAGGAGGAGGTAGCCTACACTGTTTTTTGGTTTTAAATTTATTTATATTTTTTTAAATTAGGGTACACCCCAAAACATTGGGGAATATACTTGTGATAACCCCCTCCAGTCGTGCTAAACACACGTTCAGACAATACACTGGCTGCAGGGAAGGCCAGCACCTCCAAGGGGAAAAGGGCAAGCTCAGGCCATGTGCCCAATTTGGAGACCCAGAAGTTGCAGGGGCTGACCCTAGTCAGTCAGTTTGTGTAAGCGTGTGCACACTATCTGCCCCACCATGTTGCACGTCCGCGTGATGTTCACGATCCAATTTGATATCTGCTCTATCATCTTTTGATGTTCTTTTATGCGCCTACCATGGTGATCATGGGTGGCGGGGAATCAGGGTTCCAGGCCGGAGAGGCAGCCTGAGAAAAGGATACCACATGCAAGGGAGGTCAATGGATGAAATTAAATGTAATCGAGAGGAAATGTGGGACAAAGTATTGAAGCATAAGCTTTCAAGTTAAGGATGGGACGCGCAGCAATTACCCACTCCCGACTCGGGGAGGTAGTGATGAAAAATAACAATACAGGACTCTTAAGATGCCCTGTTATTGGAATGATTAATAAATAATTATAGGGAATGTCACTGTGGTATTTTGGATTTTTAAACGTTAGCCAGGAGAGGTCCTGCTGCCGCTTTGTTGACTCTAGATAATTTCTGCCTGATCGCACGTCCCTGTGACGTCCACCATCCATTTAGATATCTTCTCTATCAACGTTCGATGTTCTTTTCTGAGCTTACCATGTTGATCACGGTTATCGGTGAATCAGGGTTCCACGCCGGAGAGGGAGCGTGAGAAAGACAGACCACCTCCTAGGGAGGTTAATTGTTTCAAATTAAATATGATAGAGTGGAAATATGGGACAAAGCATTAAAGCACAAATGTCGGACAACTTTTTAAAGTTTAAGCATTGAATAAAAGGATGTGGCGCGTATCAATTAATGAAGAATTTCTTAAATTTTATTCCCTGTCAACTATGCAGAGCAGGGGTTTCTATACGGCAAAATTTTTACATTTATGTTCATGTCACCTATGCAGAGGTGCTCCAGTGACATCCCCCATCCATTTGGATATCTTCTTTATCAACTTTCAATGTTTTTTTCTGAGCCTACCATGTTGATCACGGTTATCGGCGAATCAGGGTTCCACGCCGGAGAGGGAGCGTGAGAAAGAGAGACCACATCCAAGGGAGATAAATGGATTACATTTTTGTTTTGATTGAGTGAAAATGTGGGAAAAGCTGTTAAAGCGCAAATGTGGGACAAATTTTTAAAGCGCAAATGTAGGAAAAATTATTGAAGCGCAAATGTGGGAAAAATTATTAAAGCAACAATGTGTGAAAATTATTGAAGCGCAAATGTTGGATAAATTAGTAAAGCGCAAATGTGAGACAAATTATTGAAGCGCAAATGTGGGACAAATTAGTAAAGTTTAAGCATTGAATGAAAGGAGGTGGCGCACATCTATGCAGAGCAGGGGTTTCTATACGACAAAATTTGAAAAATGTCACCTGACAATATAACAGACGATTTTTTCAAATTTATTTATGTTCCTGTCACCTATGCAGAGGTGCCCCAGTGACATCCACCATTCATTTGGATATCTTCTCTATCAACTTTCGATGTTTTTTTTCTGAGCCTGCCATGTTGATCACGGTTATCAGGGTTCCACGCCGGAGAGGGAGAGTGAGAAATAGAGACCACATCCAGGGGCGATAAATGGATGACATTTTTTTTTGATCGAGCGAAAATGTCGGAAAGGCTGTTAAACAACAAATGTTGAAAAAAAAATTTTTTAACCTGTCTACTAGGTATAACAGTATAACAGGTATAACATCACACACAAAAATAGGTGAATTTCACCCGAAAATGTAACAGACAACTTTTTTATTTTTTTAACCTGTCTACTAGGTAAAGCAATGGTACATCACACCCAAAAAAAGGTGAATTTCACCTGAAAATATAACAGACAAATGAGTTATTATTTTTTTACTTGTCTACTAGATATAGCAATGGTACATCACACCCAAAAGTTGGTGAATCTCATCCAAAAATGTAACAGACAAAGTAGTGAAATGACATTAAATAAAATAAAATACGTACAAATAAAAAAAATATATATATATTGATTTATGAGGTGGAGTTCCATATGCAGTAGGAGTTTGAGGAGGCGGTGGACGTAGATGTGTTGGTTGGAAGTGGCGCTGGAGGAGGACGAGGTAGCCAACACTGGTTTTTGATTTTAATTTTAATTTAAATTTTTTATTAGGGTGTGAAATATCCAAAATACAAGAATGAGCAATTGCGCTGTAGTATAACAATGGTTGGTTAAGGCTGGTATACATGTCTATTCTGCACAAGGTTTAGACTAGTCCTGTGGGATCCATGCCCCCTGCCTTACTAAACACACATTCTGATAATACACTGGCTGCAGGGCAGGCCAGCACCTCCAAGGTGTAAAGGGCAAGCTCAGGCCATGTGCCCAATTTGGAGACCCAGAAGTTGAAGGGGCAGACCCATCATTCAGTACGTGTAGGCGTGTGCACACATACTGCTCCACCATGTTGGTGAAATGCTGCCTCCTGCTAAGACGTTCCATATCAGCTAGTGGTGCTGGTTGTTGTGGCGTGCTGACAAAGCTTTTCCGCATTTCAGCCATGCTTCTGAGGTGCTGGCGGTGCCCCAGCTGCGTTTGCGACCTCTTCTTCTTCCTCTGCCTTCGCCTTCTGCTTCCACTGTGCCTGCCCCCTTTGTCAGGTGGGAATGCAACTAGCAGAGCGTCTACCAGCGTGAACTTGTACTCGTGCATCTTACGATCACGCTCAAGTGATGGAATTAAGGACGGTACATTGTCCTTGTAACGGGGATCCAACAGCGTGGCCACCCAGTAATCAGCATGTAATAGCTCATGTGTGCCAGGCTGCCCAGAGGCAACAAAAAGCTGTCCTCTGTGGGAGGTGTATCGTCTTTGTCTTCTGTATCCCCCCAGCCACGCACCAGTGATAGCCATGAGCTGGTTTGGGTGCCACCCTGCTGTGAACTCGGTTCCTCCTACTCCATCTCCATGTCCGTCTACAGCTCCTGAGTGGTGCGGGGTTTGTTATAATGTGGGCAGCTCGGCGATCGTTGCGGCGACACTGCAGCAAGTAATCGCTCATGTGTGCCAGGCTGCCCAGAGGCAACGAAAAGCTATCCTTTGTGGGAGGTGTATTGTCTGTGTCCTCTGTATCCATCAAGCCACGCATCAGTGATGGCCATGAGCTGGTCTGGGTGCCACCCTGCTGTGAACATGCTTCCTCCTCCTTCATCTCCTCCTCCTCATCCTCCAGAACTGTGCCCTGGCTGGACAATTGTTTGTGGGTGCAGCAACCCACCCTCGAAGCCACTTGTGAATGACTGGCCGGAAACAATACAAAATCATCCCTCTTCCTCCTACTCCTCCTGTGCTTCCATCATCACCAGCAGTGTTTTTTCAAGAAGGCATAGAAGTGGGATAGTAATGCTTAGAACGACATTATCGGCAATGGCCATGTTGATGGAGTACTCAAAACAGCGCAACAAGGAACATAGGTCTCTCATGGAGGCCCAGTCATTGGTGGTGAAGTGGTGCTGTTCCGCAGAGCGACTCACCCGTGCGTGCTGCAGCTGAAACTCCACTATCGCCTGCTGCTGCTCGCTCAGTCTGGCCAGCATGTGCAAGGTGGAGTTCCACCTTGTGGGCATGTCGCATATGAGGCAGTGAGCAGGATGGCCGATGTTACGCTGCAGCGCTGACAAGTGAGCAGCAGCAGGGTGAGAACGGTGAAAGTGCGCATAGACGGCCTGCACTTTATGCAGCAGCTCTGATATACAGTATAAGGGGTAATTTTTAAGGGATTTCTGCACCACCAAATTCAGCACATTCGCCAGGCAAGGGATGTGCGTCAAATCAGCTAGTCCCAGAGCTGCTATGAGATTTCGCCCATTATCGCACACTACCAAGCCGGGCTTGAGGTTCACTGGCACCAACCACTCATCAGTCTGTTTTTCAAGGCCCGTCCACAGCTCCTGCGCGGTGTGGGGTTGGTCCCCCAAACAGATCCATTTTAAAATTGCCTGCTGTCGTTTACCCCTGGCTGTGCTGAAGTTGGTGGTGAAGGTGTTACGCTGACCGGAATGAGGAGCCCGTAGAGGATAAGGAAGCGGAGTAGGAGGAGGAAGCAGCAGGAGGCAAACTGAAGCGCCCTGCAATCCTCTGTGCTGGAAGGACATGCGCCAAACAGCTATCCGCCTCAGGCCCAGCCGCCACTGCATTTACCCAGTGTGCTGTTATGGAGATATAATGTCCGTGACCATGCTTACTGGTCCACGTATTCAAAGTGAGGCGCACCTTGCCACAGATGGCGTTGCGCAGTGCACACCTGATTTTGTCCCCCATTTAGTTGTGCAGAGAAGGAATAGCTCAAATGGAAAATTAGTGGCGGCTGGGCACGATGTACTGTGGGACAGCCACCATCATAAGGCCTTTATAACTCTCTGTCTCCACTAGACAGAATGACAGCATTTTAAAGGCCAGTAATTTAGAAATGCTGCCATTCAGGGCTAGTGATCGCGGGTGGGTAGGGGGGGTACTTCTTTTTCCTCTCCAGTGTTTAGGAGATGGAGAGCTGAATGCTTCCGTGGGACATTTTGGAGATGCTTGGAGTTGCTGGCAGATCCTCTGTTTGCAGGTGGCACTGTCACTCCAGAGGTGATGAAGAGGCCAAGACTGCAGCAGAAGAGGAAGAAGGGGGAGCCAGAGACCTTTCTTGGTTTTTGAGTTGTCTACTCCACTGCAGCTCGTGCTTTGCACTTAAAGGAAACCTGTCACCGGGATTTGGGGTATAGTGCTGAGGACATGTGTTGCTAGATGGCCCCAAAGCTCTGTGTGCTTTTATTGTGTAAAAAACCCGATTTGAGACATATGCAAATTAACCTGAAATGAGTCCTGTATGTGAGATGAGTCAGGGACAGGACTCATCTCAGGTTAATTTGCATATGTCTCAAATTGTTTTTTTTACACAATAAAAGCACACAGAGCTTTGGGGACTGGGTATTGCGGATGTGCTAGCGGCCATCTAGCAACCCATGTCCTCGGCTCTATACACAAAATCCCGGTGACAGGTTCCCTTTAAATGCATGGTCATGCAGGTTGTGCTCAGGTTGAGTACATTTATGCCTCGCTTCAGGCTTTGATTGCACAGCGTGGAAACCACTCGTGTCTTGTTGTCAGCACATTGTCTGAAGAACTGCCAAACCAGGGAACTCCTTGGAGCTGGCTTTGGTGTGCTTGGTCCCTTGCTGTATTGGGTAGTAGCAGGCGTACTGTCTAGGGGACAGTCGCTCCACTTTTGCACCCTGCTCCCTCTTCTGCTGTGCTGGTGGCTCTGTGTGACCACTGCCTCTTCCTCTGAACTACATAGGTCACTTGCATGACCTTGATTCCATGTGGGGTCGAGGACCTCATCGTTCTCCACATCATCTTTCACCCAGTCTTCACCCCTGCCCTCCTTGTCAGTCTGCATACTTTCAAAAGCCCCAGCAGTTGGCACCTGTGTTTCGTCATCATCCAAGACGTGCTGCAATGGTCCTTTCATGTACTCATCTTGAAACATAAGTGGTTGGGGATCGGTGCACTCAATCTCTTCCATTTCTGGGGCAGGGATAGGTGGATGGCCCTGGGAAACCCTGCTCACAGAGTCATCAAAAATCGGAAGAGACTGCTGCATGACTTGGGGCTCAGACTGCTTGGCTGATTTGCAAGGGGGTGAGGTGAAAGACTGATGAACATCAGCTGCAGGTGCACTCTGATCTTTCAGCAGGAGACTGAGTGGGAGACAATGTTAAGGAACTGGAGGCACTGTCAGCAACCCAATCTACTATCCCCTGTACTTGTTCTGGCCTCACCATTCGTGGGGCTGCATTAGGCCTGACCAATTACTGCTGCAGGTTCTGTCGCCTACTCGCACCTGAGGAAGGGGTTTCACTTGTGTGTGTAGCTGGCACAGATCGACCACGTCCTCTCCCTGCAACAGGAGCTACACCAGCAGCACCACAACCTGGGCCACATCCCTTATTTGATGCTCTCCTCATATTTCTCAAGTTTAGGATCTTGCCCTAAATGGGTGTTTAATAATAGCAGAATAGAACAACAGTATATAAAGGTTGTATCTCACACGTACAGATGCAGACTAGGCCGCAATTAACGTTTTTTGCCCAAAATGGGTGTTTGTTTATTAACTGAATAGAACCACAGTATGTAAAGGGTGTATCTCACACGTCCTAAACCAGACTAAGCCAGAAATTAAGTTTCTTGCACAAAATGGCTCTTTTTCAAATATCTGACTAGAACGGGAGTAACTAAAGGGTGTATCTCACACGTATAGATGCAGACTAGGCTGCAATTTAATATTTTTGCCCAAAATGGTTGTATTTCAAATAACTGAATAGAACCACAGTATCTAAAGGGTGTATCTCGTACTGACTGATCCAGACTAGGCCGCAATTAAATTTGTTTGCCTAAAATTGTTGCATTTCAAATAATTGAATAGAACCACAGTATTAAAGGGTGTATCTCACACCGACTAATCCAGATTAGGCCGCAATGAAATTTGTTTGCCCCAAATGGCTGTTTTTCAAATAAAAGAATAGAACCACAGTATCTAAAGTGTGTATCTCACACGTACAGATGCAGACTAGGCCAGAATTTAAGATTTTTTTTACCAAAATTGCTGTTTTTAAAATAACTGAATAGAACCACAGTATGTAAAGGGTGTATCTCACACGTGCAGATGCAGACTAGGCCGCAATTAAAGTTTTTTTGCCCAAAATGGGTGTTTTTGTAATAACTGAAAAGAACCACAGTATGTAAAGGGTGTATCTCACACGTCCTGATACAGACTAGGCCGCAATTAAAGTTTTTTGCCCAAAATGGTTGTATTTCAAATATCTGAATAGAACCACATTATCTAAAGGGTGTATCTTTTTTTTTTTTTTTTTTTTTTTTTTTTTTTTATACAAAAATACATATCAGCATGACATTTATAATATAGATCATCCCCAACCCGCCCCAGCCACCCCCCCCCCCCCTCCCAGCCTTGCAGGAAAAAAAAAAAAAAAAAAAAAAAAATTTAAAATTAATTAATTAAACCGTAACCCACTCTTCCCACAGACCAATCCATTTTAAGTAGGCTCCTCTTTGTTTGTACAAAATCTTCTCGTAGTTTTTCACCTTCTCAACCAGAGCCATCCAGTTACCGCAATCTGGAATGGTGGAGCTAAACCACAATCTAGCAACAATAAGCCTGGCCAGGAACATAACCTTAATCAGTAATTGACGATTTATGGGCTGATAGTTAACCTCCGATAGGTCTCCCAGGACCCATATCCTGGGGGACAAAGGAACAAGCATATTCAGTTTGCAAGCCAAGGTGGTCTGGACTGATCTCCAATAACTACCCATCATCGGGCAATCCCAGAACAGATGTAGGTGATCTGCCCCGGGGTCGCCACAGCGTGGGCAATCAGAGGAGGTCCTAAGTCCTCTTCTATATAACCACATAGGTGTCACATATATTTTGTGCAGAATGTTAAATTGTACAACAGTGTGATTAAAATTGTGTGAAACATATTTTAAGCTTTCCCCTATAGTCTCCCAATCTGGGGGACCCACCTCTGAAAGTAGCAAAGACCAGGACTTCTGTCCTGGAGAAAGAAGACCCATAAAAAAGTGTTTCATTAAGTGTCTATAACAATATGACATTTTGATTTTTGTAGCAGTTTTCTTAATAATAAGATTGTGTAAAAATTCAGGAGAATCTATAGAAAGAAGGTGACTATTCAAAGTGCTAGAGAGTGCAAACCTCAATTGGAAATATGCATACCAAGCCACCTCACCCATATCTGCCCTCTGCCCTATTTCCATTGAGGACAGAATTTGTCCACCACTAACCACCTGATGTAAATACTGAACTTTCTTCGTCCTCCAATACTGGCAGCACTTCAAGTCCCTTATATTCACAAGCTTTAGGTTATGCCACAATGGGGTACAAATAAGCGATGCCTCAACTCCACACCAGCTCCTGATGACCCGCCAGGTCTTTATAGCCATTCTGCAAAAAAGTGTATACCCGATCTGTGAATTTAATAGATAGTCGGACTCCAATACAGTAAAGAAATCCGTAAAGCCTGAGTCTTTCACCACTTTATTGCAGAAATGGCTATTCTCCCAATCACTAAAAAGGCAAAGCTGAGAGGCCATGAAGTAGCCCCTGAAGTAAGGGAGGTTAAGGCCTCCCTGACTATAGGGCATAGAGAAGTAGAGCGCCTTCAGTCTGACGCGCTTCCTCCCCCACAGTAGATCATTAAGCATCCGCTCAATTAGTCTAAAGTACTTATCTGCGATCCATACAGGCGAGTTGCGCAGGACATAAAGAACCTGGGGCAGTACTACCATTTTGATTAAAGAAATTCTATCAGCTCTCGTATGCAGAATTTTTTGCCATATCTTGGATTTGGCCCTCAGCTTTATCAGCAGGGGAATCAAGTTAAGTTGTAAATATTCCAAAGGTTTGGCAGAAACTGAAATCCCCAGGTACTTTATTGATTCAGAGACAGTTAGCTGATCATCCCAATTACCTCGCAGCTCGTCTATAGGAAGGAGAGCAGTCTTCTCCCAATTGATCTCTAGGCCAGACGGAGCAGAAAAAAAACAAACCAAATCCATTATACGAGGGAGAGTAGTTTCTGTTTGCTGAAGGAAAATCAAAATATCATCTGCGTAGAGGGATACACGGTCATGCTTCCCCATTAAACCGAAGCCAGCCACCTGCAGATCCTGTCTTATGCTGGCTGCTAAAGGTTCAATATAAATATTAAAAAGAAGAGGTGAAAGAGGACAGCCTTGACGGGTGCCTCTTCCTAGGGAGAAGCTCTCTGTGATCGTATCATTAATCCTGATCCTAGCAGTTGGGGAGCTATATAGTAGCTGAACCATCGCCATAAATCTGGGGCCAAAGCCCATTTTTTTCATTACCGCCCAGAGAAAAGTCCACTCCACCCTGTCGAAGGCCTTGGTGGCATCCAGCGACAGGATGGAGCGGGCCCCACACCCCGGAGACTGAATGTTAATAAATAACCTATGCAGATTGTGGTGAGTGCCCCTTTTTGGCATAAAGCCATTTTGGTCTGAGTGAATAATAGTTGATATAACCTGTGAAAGCCTCCTAGCTAAAACTTTAGATAGTAGCTTAGCATCTGTGTTTAGTAACGAGATCGGTCTATAGGAGCTCGTTTCTAACGGATCCTTATCCTTTTTGGGAATTAAAACAATAAGAGCCTCCATCATAGTGCATGGTAAATTTCCTCCCTGTGTTGCCTGAGAAAGGACATCTAGAAGTTGAGGGAGAATCACATCGCTATACTTGCGGTAAACCTCATATGGAAGGCCATCCATCCCCGGCGACGAGTTCCCCGTGATGGATCCCAAAGCCTCTTGAAGTTCCAAAAGGGATAACTCCTCTTCCAGATATTCTATTTGGGCTTCATTTAAAACAGGAAGTGAGATCCTCTCAAGAAACCGCGTCGCTAGGTCAGGCGGCAGGCCAGGAGAGGGGCTATATATCTGGGTGAAGTATTGTAGGAAGGTGTCCCTAATTCCTTCTGAATCTGTTATAGTTTCCCCTGCTATATTACGGATCGAAACAATAGACTGATTTTTCTTGCCTTGTTGTGAAATTATCCTAGCCAGCAACCTGCCGGGTTGGGTGTATCTCACACAGACTGATCCAGACTAGGCCGCAATTACATTTGTTTGCCCAAAATTGTTGTATTTCAAATAACTGAAAAGAAACACAGTATCTAAAGGGTGTATCTCACACCGACTGATCCAGACTAGGCCGCAATTAAATTTTTTTGCTCAAAAAAGGGTGTTTGTTTAATAACTGAATATGACAGCAGTATATAATCCTTGAATTCCACACGTGCTGATGCAGCAAGGGCTGAAAAATTGTGTATTTTGCATAGAAAAGGTGTTTTATTAATAGAAGAATATAACCACAGTATGTAAAGGGTGTATTTCACACCGACTGATCCAAACTAGGCCGGAATTTAAGATTTGTGCCCAAAATGGCTGTATTTCAAATAACTGTATAGAACCACAGTATGTAAAGGTTATATCTCACACGTACAGATGCAGACCAGGCTGTAATTAAAGTTTTTTGCCCAAAATGGGTGTTCGTTTAACCCCTTCCCGACCGCAATCTGTATATATACGTGATAGCTGCACATACCCCGTGCAGCTACCACGTATATATACGTTCTGGCAGCTCTTTAATCCAAGCGCTGCAAAGCGCTTGGATTAAAGCTTCTGCCCCTGCCCTGTATGCTGTCACGGACAGCATACAGTGCAGTAATGCCGGCAAGGGACCAATCAGAGTGGCCCCTTTCCGGCAATCGATCCGATTGGTTAGTCTGTGCAGACTAACCAATCGGATCGCGGCAGTGTTAAAATGCCGGTTTCAGGCTCTGATCTGCGCTCTGCAGATCAGAGCCTGAAAGCCGATAGTGTTCCTCATGCCCCCCGACCCTCCAAGCTCTTGGTGCCCCTCTGTGCCCCCCCTTCCCCCGATCTGTGCCCCGCCGATCTGTGCCTCCTGCGCTCATCTCCTTTCTGCCCTGTGGCATGCGATCCGCCCCCTCCCCGCGCCATGCATTAATTTTGTAGCCGCCCCTCCTGCCCCATTGTAATCAGTACCCCCTGACCCCCCCCCTTTCCAGCGCTGCCCCCGATTCTGTGTGTGATGGCGGCGGCTCCATTCCTGAGCCTCCGCCATCAGCAGAGAGTGTCAGCTCTATGCTGACACTCTCCTGTAACCTCATAGATGCCGCGGTTGCGGCATCCATGGGGTTAACAGAGGGAGGGAGCTCCCTCTCTCCACCATCGGGGCTGCAGTGCTGTGATTGCAGCACCCGATGGTTGCCATGGCAACCGGACGCTTTGCAAAAGCGTCCGGTTGCCATGGCAAAGGCGTCCAGTGCTGCCACCTACAGGCAATCTGGAAGTATTATACTTTGCAATGCAAGAGCATTGCAAAGTATAGTACAACTATCAGCCCCACTGGATCTTCAAGATCCAAGAGGGAACTGATAAAAAAAAAATGTGAAAATAATAAAAGTAAAAATTAATTAATAAAAAAGTAAATAAAAATGTAAATAAAAAAAAAGACATTGCCTTTTCCTATAAAAAAAATGAAAAAATAAAATACACATATTAGGTGTCACCGCGTCCGTAACGACCGTCTCTATAAATATATCACATTATAGACCCTATCCGATAAACACCATAAAAATAAAATAAAAAAAACTGTGCCAAAAAAGCTATTTTTGTCACCTTACATCACAAAAAGTGCAACAGCAAGCGATCAAAAAGGCTTATGACCCCCAAAATACCGTCACCTCGTTCCGCAAAAAATGATACCCTATTTAAGACAATCGCCCAAAAAATAAAAACGCTATGGCTCTCAGACTATAGAGCACTAAAACATAATTTTTTTGGTTTCAGAAATGCTATTATTGTGTAAAACTTTAATAAATAAGAAAAAGTATACATATTAGGTACTTCCACGTCCGTAACGATCTTCTCTATAAAACTATCACATGACCTAACTCCTCAGATGAACGCTGTAAAAATAAATATATGAAAACTGTTCCAAAACAGCCAATTTTTGGGTCACCTTGCCCCATAAAGTGTAATAATGAATGATCAAAAAATACTATGTACCCAAAAATGGTACCAATAAAAACCTCAACAATTTCTGCAAAAAACGAGCCCCTGCACAAGACGATCAGCAGAAAAATAAAAAACATATGGCGTTCAGAAAACCAATCCAGCACAATCTACCTTTCAAAAACCGTATGGCATTCCTTTCCTTCTGCGCCCTGCCGTGTGCCCGTACAGCTGTTTAAGACCACATGTGGGGTGTTTCTGTAAACCGCGGAATCAGGGTAATAAATATTGAGTTTTGTTTGGCTGTTAACTCTCAATGTGTTAAAGAAAAAATAATATATAAAATGGAAAATCTGCCCAAAAGTAAAATTTTGAAATTTAATCTCCATTTTCCTTTAATTCTTGTGGAACGCCTAAAGGGTTAACAAAGTTTGTAAAATCAGTTTTGAGTAACTTGAGGGATGTAGTTTCTACAATGGGGTCATTTATGGGGGTTTCCACTATGTAAGCCCCACAAAGGGACTTTAGACCTGAACTGGTCCTTAAAAAGTGGGTTTTGGAAATTTTCTTAAAAATTGGAAGAATTGCTTCTAAACTTCTAAGCCTTCTAACGTCCTAAAAAAATAAAATGACATTTCCAAAATGATGCCAACATAAAGTAGACATGTGAGGAATGTTATGTAATAAATATTTTATTAGGTATGACTTTCTGTTTTAGAAGCAGAGAAATTGAAATTTGGAAAATTGTGAATTTTTCCAAATTTTTGGTAAATTTGGGATTTTTCCATAAATAAAGGTGAAATATATTGACTCAAATATATGACTATCATGAAGTACAATGTGTCACTAGAAAACAATCTCAGAATGGCGTGGATAAGTAAAAGTGTTCCAAAGCTATTACCACATAAAGTGACACATGTCAGATTTGTAAATTTTGACCTGGACACTGGGGCATCAATGACCCTTGGTCATGAAAGGGTTAATAACTAAATGTGACAGCAGTATATAACCCTTGAATTTCACATGTGATGATACTGCAAGGGTAGAAACATTTTGTATTTTTGCCCAAAAAGGGTGTTTTATTAATAGAAGAATATAACCACAGTATCTAAAGAGTGTATCTCACACCAACTGATCTAGACTAGGCCGCAATTAAATTTGTTTGCCCAAAATGGCTGTATTTCAAATAACTGAAAATAAACACAGTATCTAAAGGGTGTATCTCACATGTACAGATGCAGACTAGGCTGCAATAAAAGTTTTTCACCCAAAACAGGTGTTTGTTTAATAACTGAATATGACAGCAGTATATAACCCTTGAATTTCACACATTCTGATGCAGCAAGGGCTGAAAAATTGTGTATTTTGCCCCAAAAAAGGGTGTTTTATTAATAGAAGAATATAACCACAGTATTTAAAGGGTGTTTCTCACACCGACTAATCCAGACTAGGCCAGAATTTAAGATTTGTTCCCAAAATGGCTGTTTTTCAAATAACTGAATAGAACCACAGTATCTACAGTGTGTATATCACATATGCAGCAAAGGCTGCAAAATAAACTTTTTTGACCAAAACAGGTGTTTGTTTAATAACTAAATATGACAGCAGTATATAATCCTTGAATTTCACACGTTCTGATGCTGCAAGGGCTGTAAAATTGTGTATTTTGCCAATAAAGTGTGTTTTTAAAAACCCTGAAAATTATGGCTGTACTTCTAGCTTAAATTTCACACTGACTAATCCAGATGTTGTACATTACCAAAAAAGTGTTTTTTTTTTGTAACAGAATATGAGAGCTGTATATTACGCTTGAATTTCACACGTGCAGATCTGTAAAATAGTGGATTTTGCAAACAAAGTGTTTTTGTAAAAAAAACTGAAAATTATGGCTGTATTTCTAGCTTAAATTGCACACTGACTAATCCTGCAAATGCCCCAGATGTTGTATATATTGCCAAAAAAGGGTGTTTATTTTTAAACCCAGATTATTAGTGCAGTATTTTAAGCTTGGATTTGAATGTCACAAAAGCTCAGATGCAGTTCTGGTGCACTGAGCTTGCATAAAATGGCCGCCGCCGCCCACCTAACAGACGGATTCAAGTTATTTTTTTCTGTCAGGGGCAGGGTAAAAAGATTGTGCACTGCACCCACACAACTAAATGTATGTAGATCGCTGAGTTAGATTTCTAGAGTTCTGATCACAGATTCTGTCCTATCCTATCCCTACATTAGTAACAAAAGAGGGAAGTGCAGCGCTACGTGAATTCAGCTTATATAGAATTTGGGTCACATGCTGCACTGGCCAATCACAGCCATGCCATTAGTAGGCATGACTGTGATAGCTTCTAAGGTCAGACAGTTAAACGCTTGTTGATTGGCTGCTCTGCAGCCTTTCAAAGAGTGCTAAGAAATCGCCGAACACCGAACCCAAACTTTTACTTAAATGAAATCCTAAGGTTCGGTACAAACCCAAACTTTACAGTTTGGGTTCTCTCAACCCTAATCAGCGTCATCAAGTGCACTTTTTCCGCATGCGATGTCTGCTGAGGACAGTTAAATTATCCATGCCACATGTTCTGTTTAAAGTGTGCTCAGCCCTAAAATATCATTGACATCCAGTGCACTTTTTCCATCGACGGTGTCGCTGTGGATATTTAAATGTTTCACACATTATCTCCTGTTTAAAGTTTGCACATCAGTGATATATCAGTGACATCCAGTGCACTTTCTTCGCAGACGGTGTCCGCAGAGGACAGTTAAAATATCCACGCCACATCTCCTGTTTAAAGTGTGCACTTTTTTCATAGACGGTGTCTGCTGCGGAAAGTTAAATTATCCGCGACTAGGGATGAGCGAACTCGAACTGTATAGTTCGGGTTCGTACCGAATTTTGGGGTGTCCGTGACACGGACCCGAACCCGGACATTTTCGTAAAAGTCCGGGTTCGGGTTCGGTGTTCGTCGCTTTCTTCGCGCTTTTGTGACGCTTTCTTGGCGCTTTTTGAAAGGCTGCAAAGCAGCCAATCAACAAGCGTCATACTACTTGCCCCAAGAGGCCATCACAGCCATGCCTACTATTGGCATGGCTGTGATTGGCCAGAGCACCATGTGACCCAGCCTCTATTTAAGCTGGAGTCACATAGCGCCGCCCGTCACTCTGCTCTGATTAGCGTAGGGAGAGGTTGCGGCTGCGACAGTAGGGCGAGATTAGGCAGATTAACTCCTCCAAAGGACTTGATTAACTGATCGATCTGCAGCTGTGGATCATTGAGCTGCTGATCCTCAATTGCTCACTGTTTTTAGGCTGCACAGACCGTTTGTCAGTCTCATTTTTCTGGGGTGATCGGCGGCCATTTTGTGTCTTGTGGTGCGCCAGCACAAGCTGCGACCAAGTGCATTTAACCCTCAATGGTGTGGTTGTTTTTTGGCTAAAGCCTACATCAGGGTGAAGCTGTCACACCAAGTGCATTTAACCAGCAATAGTCTGTTCATTTTTTGGCCATATACAAAATCAGGGGCAAGCTGCGCCTGTCACCAAGTGCATTTAACCCTCAATGGTGTGGTTGTTTTTTGGCTAAAGCCTACATCAGGGTGAAGCTGTCACACCAAGTGCATTTAACCAGCAATAGTCTGTTCATTTTTTGGCCATATACTAAATCAGGGGCAAGCTGCGCCCTGTCACCAAGTGCATTTAACCCTCAATGGTAGTGTTGTTTTGGCTAAAGCCTACATCAGGGTGAAGCTGTCACACCAAGTGCATTTAACCAGCAATAGTCTGTTCATTTTTTGGCCATATACAAAATCAGGGGCAAGCTGCGCCTGTCACCAAGTGCATTTAACCCTCAATGGTGTGGTTGTTTTTTGGCTAAAGCCTACATCAGGGTGAAGCTGTCACACCAAGTGCATTTAACCAGCAATAGTCTGTTTATTTTTTGGCCATATCCCAGTCTAATTCTGTCACTAAATCCATACCGGTCACCCAGCGCCTAAATACTAGGCCTCAAATTTATATCCAGCTAAATCTGTCCCTAGTGCTGTAGCTGGGCGAGTTATTTAGTGTCCGTTCAAGCACATTTCTTGTTCTGGGTTGAAATACAATTCCCAATTTAGCAATTTCATAATTTAGTGGTTCCTGCTATATCAGAGCTATTTGAAATCTATCCCAAAAAGGGTATATAATATTGAAGGTGCACATTGGGTCATTCAGAATAACTTCACACACACCCGCTACTGTGTATTTCCAAGTCTAATTCTGTCACTAAACCCATACCTGTCACCCAGCGCCTAAATACTAGGCCTCAAATTTAAATCCCTCTAAATCTCTCGTTACCCACCGCTGTACTGTTGTTGCTGGGCAAGATATTTAGTGTCCGTCAAAGCACATTTTTTGTTCTGGGTTGAAGTACAATTCCCAATTTAGCAATTTCATAATTTAGTGGTTCTGCTATATCAGAGCTATTTGAAATCTATCCCTAAAAGGGTATATAATATTGAAGGTGCACATAGGGTCATTCAGAATAACTTCACACACACGCTTCTGTGCATTTCCAAGTCTAATTCTGTCACTAAATCCATACCGGTGACCCAGCGCCTAAATACTAGGCCTCAAATTTAAATCCCTCTAAATCTCTCGTTACCCACCGCTGTACTGTTGTTGCTGGGCAAGATATTTAGTGTCCGTCAAAGCACATTTTTTGTTCTGGGTTGAAGTACAATTCCCAATTTAGCAATTTCATAATTTAGTGGTTTCTGCTATATCAGAGCTATTTGAAATCTATCCCTAAAAGGGTATATAATATTGAAGGTGCACATAGGGTCATTCAGAATAACTTCACACACACGCTTCTGTGCATTTCCAAGTCTAATTCTGTCACTAAATCCATACCGGTGACCCAGCGCCTAAATACTAGGCCTCAAATTTAAATCCCTCTAAATCTCTCGTTACCCACCGCTGTACTGTTGTTGCTGGGCAAGATATTTAGTGTCCGTCAAAGCACATTTTTTGTTCTGGGTTGAAGTACAATTCCCAATTTAGCAATTTCATAATTTAGTGGTTTCTGCTATATCAGAGCTATTTGAAATCTATCCCTAAAAGGGTATATAATATTGAAGGTGCACATAGGGTCATTCAGAATAACTTCACACACACGCTTCTGTGCATTTCCAAGTCTAATTCTGTCACTAAATCCATACCGGTGACCCAGCGCCTAAATACTAGGCCTCAAATTTAAATCCCTCTAAATCTCTCGTTACCCACCGCTGTACTGTTGTTGCTGGGCAAGATATTTAGTGTCCGTCAAAGCACATTTTTTGTTCTGGGTTGAAGTACAATTCCCAATTTAGCAATTTCATAATTTAGTGGTTTCTGCTATATCAGAGCTATTTGAAATCTATCCCTAAAAGGGTATATAATATTGAAGGTGCACATTAGGGTCATTCAGAATAACTTCACACACACCGCTACTGTGTATTTCCAAGTCTAATTCTGTCACTAAATCCATACCTGTCACCCAGCGCCTAAATACTAGGCCTCAAATTTAAATCCCTCTAAATCTCTCGTTACCCACCGCTGTACTGTTGTTGCTGGGCAAGATATTTAGTGTCCGTCAAAGCACATTTTTTGTTCTGGGTTGAAGTACAATTCCCAATTTAGCAATTTCATAATTTAGTGGTTTCTGCTATATCAGAGCTATTTGAAATCTATCCCTAAAAGGGTATATAATATTGAAGGTGCACATAGGGTCATTCAGAATAACTTCACACACACGCTTCTGTGCATTTCCAAGTCTAATTCTGTCACTAAATCCATACCGGTGACCCAGCGCCTAAATACTAGGCCTCAAATTTAAATCCCTCTAAATCTCTCGTTACCCACCGCTGTACTGTTGTTGCTGGGCAAGATATTTAGTGTCCGTCAAAGCACATTTTTTGTTCTGGGTTGAAGTACAATTCCCAATTTAGCAATTTCATAATTTAGTGGTTTCTGCTATATCAGAGCTATTTGAAATCTATCCCTAAAAGGGTATATAATATTGAAGGTGCACATAGGGTCATTCAGAATAACTTCACACACACGCTTCTGTGCATTTCCAAGTCTAATTCTGTCACTAAATCCATACCGGTCACCCAGCGCCTAAATACTAGGCCTCAAATTTATATCCCGCTGAATTTGAATACAATACATTGGGCCAAATAATATATTTGTTGTTGTGGTGAACCATAACAATGAGAAAAACATCTAGTAAGGGACGCGGACGTGGACATGGTCGTGGTGGTGTTAGTGGACCCTCTGGTGCTGGGAGAGGACGTGGCCGTTCTGCCACATCCACACGTCCTAGTGTACCAACTACCTCAGGTCCCAGTAGCCGCCAGAATTTACAGCGATATATGGTGGGGCCCAATGCCGTTCTAAGGATGGTAAGGCCTGAGCAGGTACAGGCATTAGTCAATTGGGTGGCCGACAGTGGATCCAGCACGTTCACATTATCTCCCACCCAGTCTTCTGCAGAAAGCGCACAGATGGCGCCTGAAAACCAACCCCATCAGTCTGTCACATCACCCCCATGCATACCAGGGAAACTGTCTCAGCCTCAAGTTATGCAGCAGTCTCTTATGCTGTTTGAAGACTCCGCTGGCAGGGTTTCCCAAGGGCATCCACCTAGCCCTTCCCCAGCGGTGAAAGACATAGAATGCACTGACGCACAACCACTTATGTTTCCTGATGATGAGGACATGGGAATACCACCTCAGCATGTCTCTGATGATGACGAAACACAGGTGCCAACTGCTGCGTCTTTCTGCAGTGTGCAGACTGAACAGGAGGTCAGGGATCAAGACTGGGTGGAAGACGATGCAGGGGACGATGAGGTCCTAGACCCCACATGGAATGAAGGTCGTGCCACTGACTTTCACAGTTCGGAGGAAGAGGCAGTGGTGAGACCGAGCCAACAGCGTAGCAAAAGAGGGAGCAGTGGGCAAAAGCAGAACACCCGCCGCCAAGAGACTCCGCCTGCTACTGACCGCCGCCATCTGGGACCGAGCACCCCAAAGGCAGCTTCAAGGAGTTCCCTGGCATGGCACTTCTTCAAACAATGTGCTGACGACAAGACCCGAGTGGTTTGCACGCTGTGCCATCAGAGCCTGAAGCGAGGCATTAACGTTCTGAACCTGAGCACAACCTGCATGACCAGGCACCTGCATGCAAAGCATGAACTGCAGTGGAGTAAACACCTTAAAACCAAGGAAGTCACTCAGGCTCCCCCTGCTACCTCTTCTGCTGCTGCCGCCTCGGCCTATTCTGCTGCTGCCGCCTCGGCCTCTTCCTCCGCCTCTGGAGGAACGTTGGCACCTGCCGCCCAGCAAACAGGGGATGTACCACCAACACCACCACCACCACCTCCGTCACCAAGCGTCTCAACCATGTCACACGCCAGCGTTCAGCTCTCCATCTCACAAACATTTGATAGAAAGCGTAAATTCCCACCTAGCCACCCTCGATCCCTGGCCCTGAATGCCAGCATTTCTAAACTACTGGCCTATGAAATGCTGTCATTTAGGCTGGTGGACACAGACAGCTTCAAACAGCTCATGTCGCTTGCTGTCCCACAGTATGTTGTTCCCAGCCGGCACTACTTCTCCAAGAGAGCCGTGCCTTCCCTGCACAACCAAGTATCCGATAAAATCAAGTGTGCACTGCGCAACGCCATCTGTGGCAAGGTCCACCTAACCACAGATACGTGGACCAGTAAGCACGGCCAGGGACGCTATATCTCCCTAACTGCACACTGGGTAAATGTAGTGGCAGCTGGGCCCCAGGCGGAGAGCTGTTTGGCGCACGTCCTTCCGCCGCCAAGGATCGCAGGGCAACATTCTTTGCCTCCTGTTGCCACCTCCTCCTTCTCGGCTTCCTCCTCCTCTTCTTCCACCTGCTCATCCAGTCAGCCACACACCTTCACCACCAACTTCAGCACAGCCCGGGGTAAACGTCAGCAGGCCATTCTGAAACTCATATGTTTGGGGGACAGGCCCCACACCGCACAGGAGTTGTGGCGGGGTATAGAACAACAGACCGACGAGTGGTTGCTGCCGGTGAGCCTCAAGCCCGGCCTGGTGGTGTGTGATAATGGGCGAAATCTCGTTGCAGCTCTGGGACTAGCCAATTTGACGCACATCCCTTGCTTGGCGCATGTGCTGAATTTGGTGGTGCAGAAGTTCATTCACAACTACCCCGACATGTCAGAGCTGCTGCATAAAGTGCGGGCCGTCTGTTCGCGCTTCCGGCGTTCACATCCTGCCGCTGCTCGCCTGTCTGCGCTACAGCAGAACTTCGGCCTTCCCGCTCACCGCCTCATATGCGACGTGCCCACCAGGTGGAACTCCACCTTGCACATGCTGGACAGACTGTGCGAGCAGCAGCAGGCCATAGTGGAGTTTCAGCTGCAGCACGCACGGGTCAGTCGCACTACAGAACAGCACCACTTCACCACCAATGACTGGGCCTCCATGCGAGACCTGTGTGCCCTGTTGCGCTGTTTCGAGTACTCCACCAACATGGCCAGTGGCGATGACACCGTTATCAGCGTTACAATACCACTTCTATGTCTCCTTGAGAAAACACTTAGGGCGATGATGGAACAGGAGGTGGCCCAGGAGGAGGAGGAGGAGGATGAGGAAGAGGGGTCATTTTTAGCACTTTCAGGCCAGTCTCTTCGAAGTGACTCAGAGGGAGGTTTTTTGCAACAGCAGAGGCCAGGTACAAATGTGGCCAGCCAGGGCCCACTACTGGAGGACGAGGAGGACGAGGATGAGGAGGAGGTGGAGGAGGATGAGGATGAAGCATGGTCACAGCGGGGTGGCACCCAACGCAGCTCGGGTCCATCACTGGTGCGTGGCTGGGGGGAAAGGCAGGACGATGACGATACGCCTCCCACAGAGGACAGCTTGTCCTTACCCCTGGGCAGCCTGGCACACATGAGCGACTACATGCTGCAGTGCCTGCGCAACGACAGCAGAGTTGCCCACATTTTAACCTGTGCGGACTACTGGGTTGCCACCCTGCTGGATCCACGCTACAAAGACAATGTGCCCACCTTACTTCCTGCACTGGAGCGTGATAGGAAGATGCGCGAGTACAAGCGCACGTTGGTAGACGCGCTACTGAGAGCATTCCCAAATGTCACAGGGGAACAAGTGGAAGCCCAAGGCCAAGGCAGAGGAGGAGCAAGAGGTCGCCAAGGCAGCTGTGTCACGGCCAGCTCCTCTGAGGGCAGGGTTAGCATGGCAGAGATGTGGAAAACTTTTGTCAACACGCCACAGCTAACTGCACCACCACCTGATACGCAACGTGTTAGCAGGAGGCAACATTTCACTAACATGGTGGAACAGTACGTGTGCACACCCCTCCACGTACTGACTGATGGTTCGGCCCCATTCAACTTCTGGGTCTCTAAATTGTCCACGTGGCCAGAGCTAGCCTTTTATGCCTTGGAGGTGCTGGCCTGCCCGGCAGCCAGCGTTTTGTCTGAACGTGTATTCAGCACGGCAGGGGGCGTCATTACAGACAAACGCAGCCGCCTGTCTACAGCCAATGTGGACAAGCTGACGTTCATAAAAATGAACCAGGCATGGATCCCACAGGACCTGTCCGTCCCTTGTCCAGATTAGACATTAACTACCTCCCCATAACCATATATTATTGGACTCCAGGGCACTTCCTCATTCAATCCTATTTTTATTTTCATTTTACCATTATATTGCGATGCTACCCAAAGTTGAATGAACCTCTCCTCTGCCTGTGTGCTAGGCCTAAATATATGCCAATGGACTGTTGCAGTGGTGGCTGACATGAAGCCTGATTCTCTGCTATGACATGCAGACTAATTCTCTGCTGACATGAAGCCAGATTGTCTGTTACGGGACCTCTCTCCTCTGCCTGGGTGCTGGGCCTAAATTTATGACAATGGACTGTTGCAGTGGTGGCTGACGTGAAGCCTGATTCTCTGCTATGACATGCAGACTGATTCTCTGCTGACATGAAGCCAGATCCTCTGTTACGGGACCTCTCTCCTCTGCCTGGGTGCTGGGCCTAAATTTATGACAATGGACTGTTGCAGTGGTGGCTGACGTGAAGCCTGATTCTCTGCTATGACATGCAGACTGATTCTCTGCTGACATGAAGCCAGATCCTCTGTTACGGGACCTCTCTCCTCTGCCTGGGTGCTGGGCCTGAATATATGCCAATGGACTGTTGCAGTGGTGGGTGACGTGAAGCCTCATTCTCTGCTATGACATGCAGACTAATTCTCTGCTGACATGAAGCCAGATTGTCTGTTACGGGACCTTTCTCCTCTGCCTGGGTTCTGGGCCTAAATTTATGAAAATTGACTCTTACAGTGGTGGGTGACGTGAAGCCTGATTCTCTGCTATGATATGAAGACTGATTCTCTGCTGACATGAAGCCAGATTGTCTGTTACGGGACCTTTCTCCTCTGCCTGGGTTCTGGGCCTAAATTTATGAAAATTGACTCTTACAGTGGTGGGTGACGTGAAGCCTGATTCTCTGCTATGATATGAAGACTGATTCTCTGCTGACATGAAGCCAGATTGTCTGTTACGGGACCTTTCTCCTCTGCCTGGGTTCTGGGCCTAAATTTATGAAAATTGACTCTTACAGTGGTGGGTGACGTGAAGCCTGATTCTCTGCTATGATATGAAGACTGATTCTCTGCTGACATGAAGCCAGATTGTCTGTTACGGGACCTTTCTCCTCTGCCTGGGTTCTGGGCCTAAATTTATGAAAATTGACTCTTACAGTGGTGGGTGACGTGAAGCCTGATTCTCTGCTATGATATGAAGACTGATTCTCTGCTGACATGAAGCCAGATTGTCTGTTACGGGACCTTTCTCCTCTGCCTGGGTTCTGGGCCTAAATTTATGAAAATTGACTCTTACAGTGGTGGGTGACGTGAAGCCTGATTCTCTGCTATGATATGAAGACTGATTCTCTGCTGACATGAAGCCAGATTGTCTGTTACGGGACCTTTCTCCTCTGCCTGGGTTCTGGGCCTAAATTTATGAAAATTGACTCTTACAGTGGTGGGTGACGTGAAGCCTGATTCTCTGCTATGATATGAAGACTGATTCTCTGCTGACATGAAGCCAGATTGTCTGTTACGGGACCTTTCTCCTCTGCCTGGGTTCTGGGCCTAAATTTATGAAAATTGACTCTTACAGTGGTGGGTGACGTGAAGCCTGATTCTCTGCTATGATATGAAGACTGATTCTCTGCTGACATGAAGCCAGATTGTCTGTTACGGGACCTTTCTCCTCTGCCTGGGTTCTGGGCCTAAATTTATGAAAATTGACTCTTACAGTGGTGGGTGACGTGAAGCCTGATTCTCTGCTATGATATGAAGACTGATTCTCTGCTGACATGAAGACAGATTCTCTGTTACGGGACCTCTCTCCTCTGCCTGTGTGTGTGCTGGGCCTAAATATATGCCAATGGACTGTTGCAGTGGTGGCTGACGTGAAGCCTCATTCTCTGCTATGACATGCAGACTAATTCTCTGCTGACATGAAGACAGATTCTCTGTTACGGGACCTCTCTCCTCTGCCTGTGTGTGTGCTGGGCCTAAATATATGCCAATGGACTGTTGCAGTGGTGGCTGACGTGAAGCCTCATTCTCTGCTATGACATGCAGACTAATTCTCTGCTGACATGAAGCCAGATTGTCTGTTACGGGACCTCTCTCCTCTGCCTGTGTGTGTGCTGGGCCTAAATATATGCCAATGGACTGTTGCAGTGGTGGCTGACGTGAAGCCTCATTCTCTGCTATGACATGCAGACTAATTCTCTGCTGACATGAAGACAGATTCTCTGTTACGGGACCTCCCTCCTCTGCCTGGGTGCTGGGCCTAAATATATGCCAATGGACTGTTGCAGTGGTGGCTGACGTGAAGCCTCATTCTCTGCTATGACATGCAGACTAATTCTCTGCTGACATGAAGACAGATTCTCTGTTACGGGACCTCTCTCCTCTGCCTGGGTGCCGGGGCCTAAATATCTGAGAATGGACTGTTCCAGTGGTGGGTGACGGGAAGCCAGATTCTCTGCTATGGAACCTCTCTCCAATTGATTTTGGTTAATTTTTATTTATTTAATTTTTATTTTAATTCATTTCCCTATCCACATTTGTTTGCAGGGGATTTACCTACATGTTGCTGCCTTTTGCAGCCCTCTAGCTCTTTCCTGGGCTGTTTTACAGCCTTTTTAGTGCCGAAAAGTTCGGGTCCCCATTGACTTCAATGGGGTTCGGGTTCGGGACGAAGTTCGGATCGGGTTCGGATCCCGAACCCGAACATTTCCGGGATGTTCGGCCGAACTTCTCGAACCCGAACATCCAGGTGTTCGCTCAACTCTATCCGCGACACATCTCCTGTTTATAGTTTGCATATCACTGAAATATCAGTAAAATCCAGTACACTTTTTCAGTAAATGGTGTCCACAGCGGACAGCTAAATCTTCCACGCCACATCTCCTGTTTAAAGTGCGCATATCCTTAAAATATCAGTGACATCAAGGCACTTTTTCCATAGACTGTGTCCGCTGCGGAAAGTTAAATTATCCGTGCCACCGCTCCAGTTTAAAGTGTGCACATAACCTAAATATCAGTGACATCCAGTGCACTTTTTCTTCAGACAGTGTCTGCTGCGGAAAGTTAAATAATCCACCTCACATCTCCTGTTTAAAGTGTGCGCATCCCTAAAATAGCAGTGACATCCAGTGTACTTTTTTCATAGACTGCGTCTGCTGCGGAAAGTTAAATTATCCGTGCCACCTCTCCTGTGTAAAGTGTGCGCATCCCTAAAATATCAGCTCCATCCAGTGCACTTTTTCCGCAGATGATATCTGCTGGGACAGATAAAAAATCTGCACCACATCTCCTGATTAAAGTGTGCGTATCCTTAAAATATCAGTGACATCCAGTGCACTTTCTTCGCAGACGGTGTCCGCAGAGGACAGTTAAAATATCCACGCCACATCTCCTGTTTTAAAGTGTGCACATCCCTAAAATATCAGTGACATCCAGTGTACCTTTTTCCGTTGATGGTGTCCGCAGCGAACAGTTATATTTTCCGCGCCACATCTCCTGTTTAAAGTGTGCACATCCCTAAAATATAAGTGACATCTAGTGCACTTTTTCCGTAGATGGTGTCTGCTGCGGACAGTTACATTATCCGCGCCACATCTCTTGTCTAAAGTGTGCGCATGCCTAAAATATCAGTGACATCCAGTGCACTTTTTCCGTAGACGGTGTCCGCTGTGAACAGTTAAATTATCTATGCCACATATCCTGTTTAAAGTGTGCGTATCCCTAAAATATCAGTGACATCCAGTGTACCTTTTTCCGTAGACGGTGTCCTCTGCGGACAGTTAAATTATCTGTGCCACATATCTTGTCTAAAGTGTGAGCATGACACAAACACAGAAATATAGTGGCAAATCTGGGAGAGCTGCTCAACCCCTAACACTGTAGAGTGTTTTTCATTGGGGGAGCAGCCCCACCGCATGTGGACCGCAGCAAACGACTATCCCCACCAAAAAAAAATGCATACGGTGGAGGATGTCGGTGCGGTCCACATGCACCACAAGGGCATCCTACACAAAACGGAGCATTGTGCGGATGAAAATATAATCATATAAATCACAGAGAAAAAGCAGCTCCCCCAATGAAAAACACGCTACAGTGTTAGGGGTTGAGCAGCTCCCCCAGATTTGCCACTATATTTCTGTGTTTGTGTCTTGTTTTATATGTAGTGTATGTGCCTTCACCTGGCATTCAAACACTCTCCTTTGCACCTGGTAGCCTCCATCACATAGCCTGATATGGGTGTGGCTTACAGTCTGGCTTTGTTCACATTGCACTAGTTGTCCTGCTATGCGGTTGTGTGGAAGCTTGGCTGTGAGCTGGATTACATCACCTTCAGACCGTGTTCACACCATAGGTAGCGTAGTGGTAGGACCCCTTGCCATGCTGAGTGACCGTGACGTGGTGCATGATGGGCTCCGATATTTTCCTGACAGGAATATATTGGCAAAAGTCTCAGCTTTTAATATCTGCATTTATGACTAGCCAGTATAGTCAGTGGCATATCCGTTTGGTGCATTTTTTCTGTGATTTAAAGTGTGAGCATCCCTAAAATATCAGTAACATCTAGAGCACTTTTTCTGTAGACGGTGTCCACTGCAGACAGTTACATTTTCCATGCCACATGTCCTGTTTAATGTGTGCGCTTCCCTAAAATATCAGTGACATCCAGTGCACTTTTTGCGTAGAAGGTGTCCACTGCGGACAGTTACATTTTCCGCGCCATATCCCCTGTTTAAAGTGTACGCATCCCTAAAATATCAGTGACATCAACTGCACTTTTTCCAGAGATGGTGTCCTCTGTGGACAGTTAAATTATCCGCATCACAACCCCTGTTTAAAGTTTGCGCAGCCATAAAATATCAGTGACATCTAGTGCAGTATTCCATAGATGATGTCCGCTGCGCCACATCTTCAGTTTAAAGTGTGTGCATTACTAAAATATCAGTGACATCCAGTGACTTTTTCCATAGATTGTGTCCGCTGAGGTCAGTAAAATTTTACGCGCCACATCTCCTGTTTACAGTCTGCACATCCCTAAAATATCAGTGACATCCAGTGCACTTTTTCCGTAGGCGGTGTCTGCTGCCGGCAGTTAAATTATCCGCGCCACATCTCTATTTTAAAATGTGCGCATCCCTACAATATCAGTGACATCCAGTGCACTTTTTCCGTAGACGGTGTCCCCTGCGGACAGTTAAATTATTCTCGCCACAACTCCTGTTTAAATTGTGAGCATACTTAAAATGTCAGTGACATCCGGTGCACTTTTTCTGTAGACGGTGTTCACTGCGGACATTTACATTTTTCGCGCCACATCTCCTGTTTAAAGTGTGAGCATATCTAAAATATCAGTGACATCCAGTGCACTTTTTCCATTGACGGTGTCCGCTGTGGACAGTTAACCTCCTTACCCCTGTATATAAGTCCTACATATTATTTCTGAAAATGCTGATGCCGATTGTTTAAGCTGTGCTGCTGCATCGAATATAGTTATATGTGGTGAAAACGTTTAGTGACGTATTTCAGTAAAAAAAGAAAAATATATATATGCAGTTCACTGTTGCAAATATTTGCGGTAAAAGCGTTTAGTGGCTTATTTCAGTACTAAAATTTATATATATTCTCTGTTCACGTCTGCAGTTATATAATTTCACTACAAAAATAAAAAAAAATAAACGCATTTCACTGTTGCAGTTGTTTGTGGTGAAAGCGTTTATTGGCCTATTTCAGTACAGAAAGAAAAATATATACACACTTCGCTTTTGCAGTTATTTGTAGTGAAAGCATTTAGTGGCCTATTTCACAACAGAAAGAAAAATATATAAGTCGCTTTTAGGGTGTTTTAATTTGCTTTTAATTTATTTAGTTCAGCTAACTGTCAGACAGAGAGGTGCCAGGCCATGCACAGAGGATTGGCAGAGGCCTAAATGTTTATGGCACAGGCAGAGGTCGCAGCATAATAAGGGAGCTTGGCAGCAGGAGTCGCAGCGAGAGACCTGAGCTCCCGGTGTCATCTAGCAGTCGTGTCTTGACCAGCCACCCAACGGTTCTTGATTGGTTAACTTGGTAATCCACTTTATCCCAAGTGACATCAGACACCCCCAGCCAACAGTCGGTCGGTTCGTCAGACACAACCGTTAGTTGGCATGGCCTGGGAGCAGGCCCTGTGCCCTCACATGTCCTCAACCTGCTTCTGTCCTTTGCTGTTTCCTCAGCTACATAAGTATTGTATGCTGTGAGCTCAGCTCCACTATACAGCGAGAATGAGCTACTAGAGGACATTCAGCAACTATTGCTCAGCCAAGATCTGAAAAAGATATCCGCCGCTTCCTCTGCTAGGTGGACAAGTAGTGATGAGGAGAGTGGCATGGGAGGTGGTGTTGCCAGCGGTCAGGCTCCTAACCCAGAGACCGTTGAGGAGGCCATAAGTAACATGTAGACAGTACTCAATGATGATGAAGCCGATTGCACTTGGGAGCCGGGTGCAGAAGGGGCTTCATTATCATCAGGAGAAGAGGGTGACAGCTTATTATCCTGATGCTGCTGCTGCTACTGCCATCTACACACTATGTCACCTTGCCACTCCGTGGTATCCTCCTGATGCTACTGCTGTGGCCACCTTCAGACTCTGTCATTATGCCACTCTGTGGCCTCCTCCTGATGCTGCTGCTGCCGCCACCTCCAGACTCTATAATTAAGCCACTCGGTGGCCTTCTCTTGAAGCTGCCAACTTCAGACTCTGTTATTGTGCCACTCGGTGGCCTTATCCTGATGCTGCTGCTTCCGCAACCTTCACACTCTTTCATTGTGCCACTCGGTGGCCTCCTCATACTGCTGCCAACTCCAGACTCTATGCGGAGAAAGAGAGAGTATGAGGGTTAAACAGGTCTTGTAGGATGGCTATCCAGAAGATCCGAAATAATTGGAGGCGCCAGGGGATGGAGAGGGTAAGGGGAGAGAGGGGCAATAAAAGGTCGGGCAAGTAGAAAGGCTGTTACCAGGGTCTACCCTGCAGACTGGTCTGCAGGTAAATATAAAATAGGAGAATGGGCAGGATGATTGGGTCGGGTGTATGATCACACCCAATGTCCCGCAAAGGTGACCCTGGGAGAGCGCCAGTCCGATGTGTAAACTAGCAGTTGGAACTGTGGTCTGTACTGCTGGACAAATCTTTTGGGTACAGTATTGCGCAAAAGACCATAAAGGCAAATATAAAAACAATGTATAAAAAAAAAATTAAATATAAGGAAGGATAACAATGAAAGATGTGGGATTAAAAAGTCACTTCTAGGATTAAAGACTCACTTCTAGTCACTTCATGGGGAGGTGGTTTACTCGGATAAGCATAATACATCAGTAAACCCATACCCCCCCAGCCTGGATCGCCTCTTCTAGATAGTGAAAGATGAAGGCAGCCACATTCAGGAAGCTCTGTCATCTCTCTCTCGGTGGCCTTCTCCAGATGCTACTGCTGCTTCCACTACCTCCAGACTCTGTCATGGTGCCACTTGGTGGCCTCCTCATACTGCTGCCACCTCCAGACTCTGTCATTGGGCCACTCTGTGATCTTCTCATGCTACTTCCACCTCACCACTATATCATAGGTTTCTCATGCTGTTCCCACCCTCCCCACTTCATGAATGGGCCAATATTTTGGCTTTCCACCTTGCTGACATAATTTATTTGGCCTTTCTTCTGAACTGTTTCCTTGGTAAAGACACAGAAAACGTTTTTGATATGGTGGGCTGGCCTTTTTTTTAATCACTGTGTTGAAGTTTGGGTTCCCATTACAGTTTCTTACAGTGATTTTTGCTATTTACTTCCGCTAGAGTCTACATGAATGTTAGTGATGCTCTATCTTAAGCTGTTAAGATCAACAATATCACCAGACAGGGTTGCTCCTTATCACCCTTGTTGTTTCTACTTATGTTGGAACCCCTGCTTCAGCAGATTAGGCTAGCAGATTTGATCCAGGGAGTAAAATGATGCTCCTTAGAATAAAAACTAGCCACTTACACTGATGACCTGTTGTTCCTGGTATGCAATCCTAGATAAACATTTTCATCTCTAATATGTATAATATATTTATTTTTCTGTTCACGTAGCCATAACAGCAAACACTTACTTTTGCATACAACGTAGTAGGAAAAAGGTAGTTTTTCTTGTGTTTTAATAAAAAAAAAACTTTTGAGAAAAACTATTTTTTTTATTTTCCTCACCATATTCTAGTCTAACCCTATAACATTTTTATAGTTATATATAAATGAGTGTTCATTTTTTGTGATCTGTATTTTTAAAAGGTGCCATTTGGGGTGTGTATAACTTTGTGTTAACTTTTTATTCAGTTTGTTTTTGGAAGCTTAAGAAACAAAAAAAACAGAATCTGCCTTTTGATTTTTTTTCATTACATCATTCGACGTATGGACTAAATATTTATATATTTCTAATAGTACAGGCATTTTTGGATACAGCAATGTCCATGATGTTTATTTTGTATTGTGTATATATTTTTTTTCCTAGGGAAAGGTAGGTGATTTGAATTTTTATGTTTAAAAAACTTTTTTTTTACTTTTTTAAGTCACCCTAGGTAACTATAACATACAATCATTAGATTAAATCCTGCATTTTCAATGGATATCTATCCATAAAAAAATGCAGGATTCATTATATTCCAATGCAGTGCTACAACCTGGTCAGCACTGGAATATACTAGTAATTGGCCTGAAAGACTCATTCAACCTCAGGCCTACAGTGGGATGCGAAAGTTTGGGCAACCTTGTTAATTGTCATGATTTTCCTGTATAAATCGTTGGTTGTTACGATAAAAAATGTCAGTTAAATATATCATATAGGAGACACACACAGTGATATTTGAGAAGTGAAATGAAGTTTATTGGATTTACACAAAGTGTGCTATAATTGTTTAAACAAAATTAGGCAGGTGCATAAATTTGGGCACTGTGGTCATTTTATTGATTCCAAAACCTTTAGAACTAATTATTGGAACTCAAATTGGCTTGGTAAGCTCAGTGACCCCTGACCTACATACACAGGTGAATCCAATTATGAGAAAGAGTATTTAAGGGGGTCAATTGTAAGTTTCCCTCCTCTTTTAATTTTCTCTGAAGAGTAGCAACATGGGGGTCTCAAAACAACTCAAATGACCTGAAGACAAAGCTGTCGGATTCCACAGTTAGGACTATATTGAGGAAATGGAAGACCACAGGCTCAGTTCAAGTTAAGGCTCGAAGTGGCAGACCAAGAAAAATCTCGGATAGACAGAAGCGTAGAATGGTGAGAACAGTCAGAGTCAATCCACAGACCAGCCCCAAAGACCTACAACATCATCTTGTTGCAGATGGAGTCACTGTGCATTGTTCAACCATTCAGTGCACTTTACACAAGGATATGCTGTATGCGAGAGTGATGCAGAGGAAGCCTTTTCTCCGCAAACAGCACAAAAAGTGCCACTTGAGGTGGGCTAAAGCACATTTGGACAAGCCAGCTTCATTTTGGAATAAGGTGCTGTGCACTGATGAAACTAAAATTTAGTTATTTGGCCATAACAAGGGGCGTTATGCATGGAGGAAAAAGAGCACAGCATTCCAAGAAAAACACCTGCTACCTACAGTAAAATATGGTGGTGGTTCCACCATGATGTGGGGCTGTGTGGCCAGTGAAGGGACTGGGAATCTTGTCAAAGTTGAGGGACGTATGGATTCCACTCAGTATTCAGCAGATTCTGGAGACCAATGTCCAGGAATCAGTGACAAAGCTGAAGCTGCCCGGGGCTGGATCTTTCAACAAGACAACGACCCTAAACACTGCTCAAAATCCACTAAGGCATTCATGCAGAGGAACAAGTACAACGTTCTGGAATGGCCATCTCAGTCCCCAGACCTGAATATAATTGAAAATCTGTGGTGTGACTTAAAGAGAGCTGTCCATGCTCGGAAGCCATCAAACCTGAATGAACTAAAGATGTTTTGTAAAGAGGAATGGTCCAAAATACCTTCAACCAGAATCCAGACTCTCATTGGAACCTACAGGAAGTGTTTAGATGCTGTAATTTCTGCAAAAGGAGGATCTACTAAATATTGATTTCATTTCTTTTTTGTGGTGCCCAAATTTATGCACCTGCCTCATTTTGTTTAAACAATTATAGCACACTTTCTGTAAATCCAATAAACTTCATTTCACTTCTCAAATATCACTGTGTGTGTCTCCTATATGATATATTTAACTGCCATTTTTTATCGTAACAACCAACGATTTATACAGGAAAATCATGACGATTAACAAGGTTGCCAAAACTTTCGCATCCCACTGTATTTTCAGTATGCACTACCTTCTCAAATCTCAGCCATGGGATGGCAGCTGGTTTTCTGGTTTTAGTTCTCTCAGATGCCATGGACACATTTGACCACCTGAGACCATCTGAGAGGTTAAATGGCTTTTTATGGTGGTCACTAAGTGTCCTTAGGCGGGGTGCCAATGTGTGCAAAAGTTGGCTGGGGTCTGATGTAGTCCTCAAACCAGCCTTGAGTATTTTCCATTAGGTTATGACTCTCTGGTGCAGCCTGCTGGTCAATGTCAGTATAGCACGGACATTAAAATGCAATGCATTATAGGAATAGAGCATTGTATTTTATAATCAATCAAAATATCTGTTATAGTCCCGTTGTAGGACTGTTACGTGGTAAAAAAGGAAAAAAACACATGTATTAAATAAAAATTATTCTAGTAAAAAAAAAAAAATTCCCATTGAAAATACACTTTTCAATGAAAAAAATTGCAAAAAAAATCCATAACTACCCACAGTACATAAACATCATGTATATAATTCCCTACAGTGAACGCCATAACAAAAAAATTAATAAAAATAATTGCTAATTTATACTTAGTTGCCACTGAAACTATTTAATAACAAGCACACCAAAAGTGTAATTTACTCCAAAATGATACTAATGAAAACTAAAAGTCATCCTGAGAAACTCAAGCTCTCACACAACTCCATAGAAAGAAAAATAATAAAGTTCTGGGTTCTGTGAAGCAGGAATGCAAAAAGATTAGTAAAAAAAAAAAACTATATGCATTTGGTATCGCTGTAATCATACTGACCCAGAGAATAAAGATATTATGTTATTTATATAAAAAAATGAATGTGATAGTATCGCTGTTTTTCCCATTTGCCTCCCAGAAACAGTTAATAAAAGTTAAAGAGGACCTTTCACCACTACTGACATGCCTGTTAATAGCTTCATGCATTCCCCAAGTAATAACAATTCTGAAGCATCTATTCTATGGCTCTAGGTGGTGCCATGCCTTTATTATTTCTACTAGAAGTTATAAATGAATTGCTAGCAGTCTGCAGTAAGGGTATAGAGGGGAGGTAACCAGTTTGGGGGGGGGGGGGGGTACCTGTACCAGTACAGACTCACTCTATCCAATCAGTGCTGCTATTTTCAGACTGTGCAGGTACACAACCCAACTTGTTATCACCCCTCTGGACCCTTACTGAAGGCTAATAGCAATGCATTCATAACTTTTAGTAGAAAAAATAAAGGAATGGCACAACCTAGAGCCATAGGAATGGATGCTCCAGAATTGTTATTACGTGGGAAATGCATGTAGCTATTAAAATATGCAGGTCAGGAGCAGTGAAAGGTCCTCTTTAATCACAAAGTCATGTGTACCCTAAAATGGCACCATTAAAACTACAACTTGTCCCTCAAAAAACAAGCCCTCATACAGCTATATAGATGGAAAAATAAAAGCTCTTGGAAGGCAACAATGAAAAAGGAAGAAAAACTCTTGGTCAGTAAGGTCCAAAACAGGCTGGTCACTAAGGGGTTAAAACAGTAGGCACCCAGGAATCAACTTTAAACCACTGAGATTCAAGGGGTTAATGCTTCAGAAACACATGCTTTAAATGTTTTGTTATTACATACTACACATATATTTTTACTGGATAACTTTCCCTTCTCATGGTGACATGTATCCATTAAGTTTTTATGTCTGATCTTAAAATTTTATATGAATGACATTACCAAAAATGTTAAACCTCCATACCTTCTATCATAAGCTCATGGTCCCCAACCTTTATCTCTTGTTCAGGGGGATATACGTCTCACCTAAAATAATGTATATTTTGCAAACATTACTGATACCTCTTTCTAATAAGTTTGTCCAACAATTCAGGAAAATGTGTTCCAATTACATATGGGGTAAGCATAAGCCTGGCATAACATACAAAATTCTTCAACCCTCCTATGACAAAGGTGATATCCATTTCCTTTACTTATTAACTTTTATAATGTTGTACATTTGAATAGTTCCATATCCTACTTTAGACAATGGAACTCATTATATATATATATATATATATATATATATAGTGTAGGCAGATGGCAGTTATTGTATTGGACGAAGTGTATATCTCACCCAGAAAGTTAGGCCCCATGCACACGGCCGTGTTTCACAGCCGTGGAACCGCGGCCTGGATCCCTCCTGAGAGCAGGAGCGCACGGCGTCACTGGTTGCTATGACGCCGTGCGCTCCCTGCTGCCGCCGCAATACAGTAATACACTGGTATGATCTATACCAGTGTATTACTGTACTGTGCCGGCAGCAGGGAGCGCACGGCGTCATAGCAACCAGTGACGCCGTGCGCTCCTGCTCTCAGGAGGGATCCAGGCCGCGGTTCCACGGCCCGCACACGGCCGTGAAACACGGCCGTGTGCATGGGGCCTTAAGCTGGGTGAGAGATTAAAAGCCGGATAGTGTTGTTTTGTTCAGGAGCCTAGTTTCTGAACTGTTGGTAAATGATAAAATCTGGGCCGGCTTTGTTGGAGTGGTGAAGAGGTGGTCGTGGGACTCACCACTCCCACTCCCACTCCACTACAGAGAGTGTGGGAAATTCAGCATGTTCAGCTGAGGAAAAAGCATGTCTCAGAGGTGTTTAAAAGCCTGAGAAAACCAGTAGGGCTTGCTGGGAGAAGAGCCTAGCTGACAGACACAGACAATCTGCAGGCTGCTAATAGGTCCAAGTCTTACCGACGTCCATGGGAGCGGGAGGCAGGAGTGCTCAGTTACTACAGGAGCTGAGCCAGATGAACGCTGTTTGGTGCTGTTTCTGTTTTTTGTCTAGCTCGTCTGGAGCTGAAATAAAGCTTTATGTTACTTTACTTGGACTGGAGCGTCTGTGTAACCACCAAACCGCTCTATCACGCTTCAAAACCTTACAATATATACTAAATATTAACATATTATATAACATATTTCAGTCTCAGTACATCAATTATTTTACATACAATACCGTGTTTAAATAATTAGCTGTGGTTTAAGATGCTCTCTTTGGTGACATCCAGTGGCCACTATTGATATTTCTTCCTAATTCACCTACAAATTTATTTTGAGGACACAATCCTCTGTGTGTAAATTTCATAAGGATGTGCATCACACATTTTATATTTTGGAGCTTTATATATGAGTATTCTTTGAAAAATACAAGTATGAGCTCTGCTATCATATCATAAAACTAGATTATTATGTTTCCCTGCATAGCATCCATTAATTTTGTTTTTTCCCCTCCAAACAGATTAATCAGAGCCTGTAAATGTGGTTTGAATCAATAAGGAAGTCCATCTCTTCTTTGCTAGCCTCTCTTACTGGAAAAGAACAAGCACTTATGTTAAAAAAAAATTTTTTAAAAAAATCATAATTTGGATGCAAAAAATACATGAATCTAGGCACCTAAAGCACACTGAGGATTTAAGGATGTCATGAGCCAGGTACAAGTTAGGCAAAATAAAGTAAAAGGCCAGACAATTGCCTAACACTGAATGCTTGCAGTGTTTAATGGATATAATAAAAAGCTGGATATTTTATGTCAGTGTCACTGCTGTCATTTTATGGATGTAAAGTTAATAGAAAGCATGCAATTTTAAGAATCAAAAGACAGTACAATAAAGATTGCATATACCTTGAATACAGCTTGCATTATAGGAGTCACTATAGTGATCACTGCTAGGGATAGAGTATTGCATATTTACAAAAGAATCATGGATATACAATATATACTGTATATATTGATGATCAAAATTAGAGAACAATTTATGAACACCTGATTTTTCAGAAATAATGTAATCTACATTAATCGTCATTTGAAAGATTTTTTGCAAGGGGTACACGATCCCATTAGAACAGTGTTTTCTAAAATAATCAAAGGATATCAACATAAAACCTTTATTTTTCAAAAAAACTGATGATCATAATTAGAGAACAGCAATGACTGTAGCACAAAGAAAGATTCTAACTAAATTTTCTGAAGGTTACCACAGTCACCAATCAGTAGGAGTGCACAGACCCTTGCTTTGAATGACTTCAGCACATCTGTGGCCACAGGACATCACTAGTCTCTCACACTGCTCTGGTGTGATTTTGGTCCACTCTTCTTCCCGTCTCTTCAACAGTTCTGTGACTGTTGTGGGTTTCTTGACCATAACTTTGTCACCAAAGATTTTCCAGAGGTTTTCTATTGGGTTTAGCTCAGGACTCTGGGCTGGCCATTTCATTGTTTCAATGTTTTCGGTTTCCAGGAACTGCTTTACACGTTTTGCTGTGTGAAAGGGGGCATTGTCCTGCATAAAAATTGCTGGCTGATTGAGTGATGAACGCAAGGAAGGAACCATGTGTTGCTGAAGAAGGTTCTAATACACTTGCATTCACTCTGCCATGTAGCTGTATGAGAGGTCCAACTCCTGCTTCAGAAAACATTCCCCAAACCATGACACTTCCTCCTCCACCTTTCACTGACTTCTTTACACACTTTGGGTTCAGTCTTTCCCCAGTTTGTCGACAAACATAATGTTTCCCATCAGAACCAAATAAATTAAACTTGCTTTCATCACTAAAATGAACTCTGGAGCACTTCTCCTCTGTCCACACAACATGCTCCTCAGCAATGGTGAGTCTAGCATTTTGATTCTTTCTGCTAATGAGATGTTTAATCACTGCGGAATGGGCTTTAAGTCCAAATGCTCTTAAACAGTCGAGACACTGTATGACGAGGCAGATACTTACCCTGTTCAGTGCTGAACTGGTGAACGATTTCAGCTGCAGTGCTGAAACAATTACCCATGGAGATTCTCCGCATTATCCTGTCCTCTCTTGCATTTGTCTTTTGAGGGCGACCAACCTTCTTGGGAAACTTGAATGAGTTTGTGATGTTGTAAAGATGCAATATTCTAGAAATCCTAGACTTGGAACAACTAACTTCTCTTACTATGGCTGATAGGGTCGCACCTTTGGCCTTTATCTGGACAACCTGCTGCCCGAGGTTTTCAGTCACTTGGGAACGGCACACCATTTTGTCAGTGAAAACTGGAAAGTTAGGCTGCCAGCTAAATAGGGTTTGTCAGATCATTAAAGAAATTAGCACCAGTTGCCAGATTAGCACCAATAACTTGCAGGTATCTGAAAGTGTTGTAAAATTTTGATCAGTGTTCTTTTTCAATTATCTCATTAACATTTTTATTCTGTGCTTTAAAATAAATACAATTTATGAAATAATCGTAAAATACTGCTATTTTACTCATGTTAGGATATATTCACATAGGACTACACTATGACCTTGACATTTTGAAAATTGTGTGTTGTTCTCTAATTTTGATCACCACTTGTTATATATATATATATATATATATATATATATATACATACACAGTGGATATAAAAAGTCTACACACCCCTGTTAAAATGTCAGGTTTCTGTGATGTAAAAAAAAATGAGACAAAGATAAATCATTTCAGAACTTTTTCCACCTTTAATGTGACCTATAAACTGTAAAACTCAATTGAAAAACAAACTGAAAAGAGAGGGAAATTTTTAAAAAATAAATAAAATAATAGGGTTGCATAAGTGTGCACAAATTAATAATTTGTTGCAGCACCTTTTGATTTTATTACAGCACTCAGTCTTTTTGGGTATGAATCTATCATCATGGCACATTTTGACTTTGCAAGATTTGCCCACTCTTCTTTGCAAAACCACTCCAAATCTGTCAGATTGTGAGGGAATCTCCTGTGCATGGCCTTCTTCAGATCACCCCACAGATTTTCAATCACTGTGTTCCATGGTATATCTAATCCCTTTTGTACCCTTCTCCTGACTGACACCTTTTAACAAGGAGATCCCTCTGATGCTTTGGAAGCTCTCTGCGGACCATTGCTTTTGCTGTCGGATGCAACTAGCAAAATTTCAGGAAAGACCATCTAGAGAAGCTGAACTTTATTTGGGGTAAATCAGAGGCACTTTAAATGATGACAGGTGTATGCTGACTCCTATTTAACATGATTTTGAATGTGACTGCTTAATTCTGAACACAGCTATATCCCCAGTCATAGAGTTTGCACACTTATACAACCACATTATTATTATTATTATTATTATTTTTGTTTTCTTCCCTCCACCTAAACGATTTTAATTAGTTTTTCAATTGAGTGGCACAGTTTATAGGTCACATTAAAGGTGGAAAAAGTTCTGAATGATTTATCTTTGTCTCATTTTTTACATCACAGAAACCTGACATTTTAACAGGGGTGTGTAGACTTTTTATATCCATTTTATATATATATATATATATATATATATATATATATATATATGGTATATATATAAGCACTTGTTTTCTCAAAGGAACACAGGACCTAGAAATCTATGATGAAAATAAATGTAATATAAACTTGCTCTTATTGTTTATTCTCCTTGATTTTCTGCATGTTTCTAAGTAGAGATGAGTGAAGTGTTCAAAAATTTGATTCTGTTGCTTCGTTGAATATTGCAAAAGATTTTTTTTGTGACAAATTGTTTCATGATGACATTACATCGGCCAGAGTGGTGATGTCATACGTCACAGCGCACAGGATTTCGTGCGAGGTCTTTAATCAGGGTTGCAGCAACCGGCTCTTGGTACTCAAATGGACGAGGTAAGTATGAGTTTTTTACCGCTATTTAGAGAAAATAGCGCAACACTATTTCTAAGCAAATAATCTTATACAAATCTTTCAAAGAATACAAGTGGAATTTCCTCCTTATTGCATCTCATATATGGCTAAAGGTCTTAGCCGAGGGGGTGGACTTAGTGTTACATGTTTTTTCTTCTATTTCAGAGGTGTGTGTGTGTGTATCCTGCTGCAAAGAAAGTTCCAGGGGAGAGCAGGACTATGTTTACCTCAATAGGTGTTTCCAGAGAAGTAATCCTCAAGGGAGCAATGGGTGTAGGCAGTGTCAGACCCTGGCCTATGGTCCCAGATGGTAAAGGTAAATAAATAAAACTGCAGCACTCTTTTTTTATTAGGCATCAATACAAGCCAACGTTTCGACTCTCAAGAGAGTCGAAGTGTCACCTTGTATTAATGCCCAATGAATAAATTACCAAATTGCTTTCAATTGTAGGAATGCTGCAGTTTTACTTTTTGAACTATGTCCTGTTGCAGCCAATATCGAGCTTCCGTCAACAGGATCAACCCTATTCCACCAAGCATATTGCCTGGTAGGGTGGATCATGCTAATTAAAACTATATATTTATTTTCTATGTAGCATTTAGAGTTGTTAAGCTATGTGGACTCTTATAGGTATTCAAATTAGGCAGATGGAGCACCGAGGGGCTGGCTGTAGCACTGTGAGCCTGATATATCACATCTAGCACTGTGTTATGACACCAGCGCTGTTATGCACAAACTCTGCACTTGCGCTTTCCATCTGCTGCTGCTTACTGATGCTTCAGAGACACAGGAGGAACGCTTCCGGTGGAATGACATCGTCTGCACCTATACGATGTCATTGCGCTGCTCAGCTAGCAACACCATGTGCACAACAGCACAGACTACAGAGGACAGAACTATAAATGATAACATCGGAAGAGGGAGTGTAGTGGGCATCAGGGTCATAGCTGTTGCAGGGCACAAAGCACTACAGCCCACCCCTTAGTGCTTCAACTGATTTGAATAAAGGTAAAAATGTTCATAACCCTTAGTGCTAGAGAAAATAAATGAATTTTTTTAAATTACCATGATCAACCCTACCAAGTAATATGCAATTAATAGGGTTGATCATGCTGACAGAGGCTCTTTAAACATATAGTTTGACTCCTTGATCTTAGCAGAGCATTGTAATCATAATTGGTGTAACTAGAGGAAATACTATGCAGCAAGTACCATATATGTCAAAACTGCCTCCTTGGCTGTGCGTCACCAACTACCTGGGGTTGCCTCAAAGTTTGAGAGCTACTGGTCTAATAAATAATACTTTAATTAAAGCTTCATCTCACCATGATTTTATTTAGAAAAATGCTGATTCTAAGAATGATGATTGCAAGACTCTAATTAGGTAATTTAATCTTTGGAATGAACTATGTGGATGACTTGATTACATTTCAACTGCCTAAAACATTGGATATCATGCCTCATGGGACATAATGCCACCTGAAATTGATTCTTCTTGATATTGTTGCATTATATAGCTTTATATGAATACAAATTGATTTTGAACCATTGATTGGAGCAACTCTGTGTAGCTGAACTATTGCTTTAAAGTGAAAGGAAGTTGAAAAAAAGTTCCATACACTGGCTTTATTTTGTTTGTGTATGTTCTGATTAGAGATGAGCGAATTTCATGTTATCAAATTTGCTTCGCTTGGTGGTAAAAGTAGAACTGCTTTATGGATTCCATTGCCATGGACAATAATGCAAATCTATGACTGAATACATAACGGAATGCCTTTAGAGGCATTCCGTTATTCATTCTGTCATAATAGAAGTCTATGGCAAGCATAACGGATCCATCCCATTTCGTCATAGAATTGAGTTATGGTCCGTGGTAACAACTTTAACATTTTGCTTCACCATTGTCTCTGCTAACACTGCTATTGAGTTTGCTTTGCAAAGTTAAAATAAGTCATATAAGACAAAGTTTATTTATTTTTTGTATAATTAGCTCTATTTATTATAACATTAACCTATGAGGTTTCAGTGCATGTGAACTTGGATAAGTTTGCAGAATACACCACCAGTCTGCATTGTTGACAGCCACAAATATATATATATATATATATATATATATATATATATATATATATGTGTGTGTGTGTGTTTTTGAGATCTGCCACTAACAAGTATGTGGGTCTAGAGGTGGAATTGGATATTACTGCTCATTCATAAAATATCTGCTAAACACAGTGACCAAAGCATCCTTCATTCTTGGGATCTGTGGAGTGACACTATGGTCCTACTGTTATACTTTTATTGTCACCCAAGGGGTAATAGTGGACAAAAACTGTATACATTATATGTGTTCCTTTCATCCAATCCTAATCCTTTCATCCAATCCAAGTATATAAATTAGCTGAACATACGAAATAACAGTATAACGTATAAGTGGTAAGGTCTATGAGTTCAGTAGGTCTTATAATGGTTCATTCTAGTTCAGATTTCTACTATATAGATGGAGAAGCTTTTTTAAAAAATGTTTAACTTTGTGTGAGATGCAAATAAAAGTAAGAAGTAACACATTAAGTGGATGATATATAATGTATTCAATGGAATTGGTGATGAATGACAATCTTGAAAACTGACGGTTGATAAAGCTTTACTTGCACAATGCATTGGCGAATGATTGAATGGTATGCTTCACTGCACATTTTTCTTTTGGAACAGAAAAGGCAATGAGAGGGATTTGTACACTTAGGACAAATAAAACATAAGACAAATAACCTGAGTATAAATAACTGTCCTGCTACAAAGCAATATATTATAATAAAATATAATGGAAAACTTTGATTGTGCTCTGTTCACATTAATGTTTTGGACAGTCAGTTGGTGATTTTTATATTTTTTATGTAAAAAATAGCATTTTCTACAGTGCAATATTTGTCAAAAATATCAAAACACTATTATAACTTTTCTTTTTTTGTTTTTCTTTTGTTACTTCCACTATAGGTGAACATTGCACCCAACTACTGACAGTTTGAATATGTCCTAATTAGGCTTGAGCGAATCAAGATTCGGATCATAGATAGAAATTTTGTTTCAATGCTGTCCGGAGACCTGTCTCCATACAGTATCAAATGTATTCGCAAAATGGAGGCAAAATGTGTTTCAGACGAAGTCGCGCAAGACTTCGGTAAAGGAATTGAAAAATATTTAAAATTAGCAATCCTAAATCGGGTTTGGTATTGGCTGGTACTTTGGTACCAAATCCAACTTTGGATTGCTATTTTGAAATGTTTTTAAAGACACAGAAGTGATTATTGAATTCATTCACCGAAGTCTTTCGGCTGAACCAAATTTTGCTTCCATGGAGGCAATGCATTTTAATTATGTGCAGAGACAGCATTAAAATCAAAGTGTCTGATCGAATCGACTTCAGATCTAGGATCCAAAGCTCGATTCACTCAACTCTATTCCTACGGACTCATGGAGTGTTTGGTTGTTTCAGTTTGTCCTCTCCCCCTTCTTCACCCTCCCATATTCCTTTCCCTCCCCCTCCTTCCCCTGCTTTACCTCCCCTTCCTACTTTTTGTTTAGGAGTCGTTTCATGAAGCCTGTCTCTGGGATGCTAATGAAAATTGAAAACAAAAACAAAAAAAAAACACCCACTTATGTTAAATCCTGTCTCCGAAAATCTGTTCTTCTGATTGGGGTCACGTGGATACCCTGTGTTTGGTACCCCTGTGTCCCCCATACTGAGAGATGAAAAATGAGCCCACAATTATCGGGCAGGCATTCTCCTGTGTAGAGTTACGGGGAGAAATCCATTTTAGACCAGATTTCACCGTGACTGACAGGTCAGAAAAGTCACAGCCAATCCATATGTCACGCCCTAAAGGCCAATCTGATTGAATGAGGATCCGTGTCTTTCTGTCTTGCCTCAGGACCTGATAGCTGCAAGTCTCTGTGTGAGTAAAGTAGGCGTCAGTTTTCTTTCATCCTTTTTATTTTAAAAAACTGTTCTGTGTATATTTGTATGCTTCTGCTTTTTTACATCTTTGAATTTTTATTAAAACCAATTATTTAACCTAGCATGGGCAATATTTTTTAAGGCAATTAGAGTTCCTAATTTTCAGCTACCTGTTTGCTTTAAAATGTGAATCTCAGAAGTTTATTAGTTGTTAGAAGGAATCGGCAACAATTTGATCTCCGTGCAATCTGGTAGATTGTAGGAAGCAGGGTGATCAAATTCGATAGTGTGTGTAGTGTCAGTACTTGTCCCGATTGACAGCTGGTACCTGACCCCGGTCTGATCAGGTACTGCGACCTGGGGAATCTGGCAAGATCTTGACAGCCTTCAGTAAGAGTATTGAGGGGTGGTAACCAGTTGGGGGGGTGTACCTGCACAGACTCACTCTATCCAATCAGTGCTGCCATTTTCAGACTGTGCAGAGACACACTCCCAACTTGTTACCACCCCTCTGTACCCTTACTGAAGGCTAAAAGTAATTCATTCATAACTTCTAGTAGAAATAATATAAAGGAATGGCACAACATAGAGCCATAAGAATAGATTCTCTAGAATTGTTATTACCTGGGGAATGCATGAAGGTCTTAAAACAGACCTTTTCAATTTTATATTTTTTTTTTAAGTCATGGAAATACAAAGTATGCATTTGATTAAATAAAATATGCCAATCTGTAGAAAAAAATACATGGATCACACATCCACATGCATGCATTGATCTATTGCTTTTCAGCATAATTTATAAATGAGGACCTTAGTATACATTTTAATCAAAATGAATTGGTCTATTCATCACGTCAAGGTGACCTCTTTCGAGTTAGTCCTTACTCTAATTGTCACGTTCCTCCCATGACAAGTGGTTAGAGGATCGGAGAGACTGGCGGCATATGAGGTCTCTGACAATCTGAAAGTCTCTCTGTTTTCATTTATTGCAGTGCTGTTGTTAGTGATGACCATACGGTACCTCTTATTTCCAGGTGAAGCTGGTGGTCATTACTGCTCTCTACTCTAGTCTAGACTCACACTTCATACCATGCGGTTGATATTCTCTGCCTGGAGTTGGAAGAGCTAGTGTGTTGGTCTCATCTTAGTTCCTGCTCATCTATTTTCTATTGAAGATAAGTGTACTTTGTTGTTCCCTTTTGCTCTTTGTTTCTAGGCATCAGGGAGATGCTGGTTCTTTCATATGGGAAGGAATCAGTAGTCTCAGACCCTGTCACTATTGTAGGGATTTTCAGAGTTTCTAGGGCCTAGGTTTTCAGTGTATGCATATTCCCACCTTCAGGGTCTATTCATACTGACAAGAGTCAGGGCTAGGTTTAGGGTTTCCGTAGGTGGTCACCATTTCCCTTTCCCTAGCCTTGAGGCCAAGTTCCTGGTGATTTTACTTCTGTTGTCATTCTTGTGTTCCTCCCCTCCCCCTACCCTGTGACACTAATTTAGCCACATGATGACCAATGCCACCATGGATCTTGCTGACTGCAGGTGCTGTGTTGGGAAGCAGTGGCTCTGAAGTATATTAGCGTAGGGACCCACTTGAAAAAGGTGAGTGGGTCTATGCATTTTGACGAAAGCACATACAAAGTGCCAAATGGACACATTTATGCATTATGCTGATACATAAGTGCATGGTATGTGGATGTGCGATCCTTGTCTTTTTTTTGTTTCTACATATTGCTCTATTAAATGAAATATATACTGTATAATAATATGCACAGGCAAGTCTGAGATGGGGTACACAGTGCAGTGATTGCGGTGATCACAGCACTGTCAAGGCCATCTGAATAGTGTTGGGCGAGCATACCCAAATACCGCGTGTGTTCGAACGTGCGATGCTCAAGTCTCCTCCCTGCATGTTTGATAAGAGCTACCATTCACTGTAATGCCATAGCCATGTACCGTATATAGCACACGATGACACGTGTTCGGCTCAGTATTAGTATTAGTCAGGGAGAGCTGGAGAACAGAAGGGAGAGATAGTGTACGGACTGAGAATGCTATATTTTAGTTTTTATACTTGTTATAGAACCAATAGTCCTTTTAAGGACTATTTTGTGTGGCAGCAATATATATTTTTAGTGCAACCTGCACTAAATTGCTAAAACTTGTTAGAGACCCAAAAGTCCTTTTAAGGACTATAGTTGTATCTAGCAGCAATATCGATTTTTAGCGCAACCTGCGCTAAATAGCTTGAAATTGTTTATCTGCACTACATCTCCTGTCTAACGTATGCACAGCCTAAAAATATCTGTGACATCCAGTGTACTTTTTCAGTAGACAGTGTCTGCTGTGGACAGTTACATTACCTGCACTACATCTCCTGTATAAGGTTTGCGTATCCGAAATTAGTGTTGAGTGTGAATATTTGAATAGCCAATTTTAATCGTGATAATCGGCACTTTGAGAATTAGCAAATATTTAGAATATAGCACTATATATTCGTAAAATCTAATATTTGTTTTTTTTTAAGTTTATTGCAGTTATGAAAGAGATAACAGTGTCATTGCTGTGCTCTGTGCTTTGTTGTATTACATTACACAGTTAACATATATATATATATATATATATATATATAATTCAGATAGTTAGGGGGAGATAGTCAGTGTAGGTTAGATTGATCTATAGTGTAGATAATAGGTTCCAGTGCAGGGTGTTAGGCAGTGTCATAGGTTCTGCTGTCTATACATACATGCTATAGACATAGTGCTGGGATGTCACAAGTTACACGTATTGCAAATACATTTGTGCATCATTAATTGCTGAAAATTCACAAGCGTAAATATATTGGAGCACTCTATCTGCACATAAAGCTATTCTAATGTTCTGCCATGCCAACCATATTCTCCAGTCTCAGGAAACTTATACCAGCTTAAAAAATGTAACATAAGTGACCCACGCATGTATTTTGCGCTCATTACGAGAATATTACATTGCTGATTTTTGCAATCAAGAATATAATCTCGAATTCTCGAATTCACGAGTATATATGAATATTCTACAAAATATTCGCAATATCACTATCTGAAATATTAGTGACATTCAGTCAAATTTTTTTGCTGCTGGTGGCAGCGACATTACCTGTGCTACATCTCGAGTATAACATTAGCGTATCCGAAATATCAGTGACATTAATTCAGTGTAATTTTTTATTAGCCGCTGGTGACAGTGAAATTATCTGCACTATACCTCCTGTTTAACGTGTGCGCATCCTAAATATCAGTGACATTCATTCAGTATCATTTTTTATTAGGCTGTTGTGACAGCAACATTACTTGTGCAATACCTCCTGTTTAACGTGTGTGCATCCTAAAAATATCAGTGACATTCTGTGTACTTTTTTTGCGCATACATTTACAAAACCTGCACTACTGTACGTGTGACATACTTGCAAGCATATATACCATTTAATATGTGCAAGATGAGCAGTAAGGGATGGGAAAATGGCCGAGCTGCTGATGGTGCACGCAGAGGCCGTGGCCCTGGACGCGGCTAAACTGTTCCTGCAGCCATAGCACAAGAAACACACTCATCCAAGTTACTTGGCTTCATGTCCCAGTTTGCAGGGCGGCACAGGACACCACTCTCGAAGTCAGACCAGTTGGATTGCAGCAGATAATGCTTTCAGTCTATTGGGCACCACTCTGTCTTCCACAAAGTCCAGTCTCAGTAGCCAATAGTCTGGTGAACAGAATCATCACCCTGATACTCCTTCCACCCACCATGGGGAGTCTTGGTAAACAAGTGATCCCACACTCGGATATTCTGAAGAACTGTTTTTATTGCCATTCCTTAATTTGGGCCTCTCGCCAAGCCTGCTTGAAAAGGGACATGAGGAGATCTTGTGTCCTGATTCCCAAACTCCAGAGTCAGAAGAAGATGACGGTGGGGAATGGAAATTAGTGTTTCGCGAGGTGGATGATGATAATGATGAGACACAGTTGCCAATTAGTCAACCACAATTAGTGTCTCAAGAGGGTTATGATGAGGATGAGACACAGTTGTCAATAAGCTAAGGTTGTTGTTAGGTCAGAAGTCAGGAGGATATAGAATATAAAACCGCGGCACTCAGGTATAGAATAGGTAGTTATTTATTCATCCATCCAGAAACATAGACTAAGGCCAACGTTTCGATCTCATCCCGAGATCTTGTTCACGGCCTATAATAAAGCAGTAATTATAGTGCATATATTAGATTGTATAAGAGATTGTACATAGTTCTGGATTATGCAGAGATATATAACAAGGTGATATTGCTGTCAAATTCCATAACGCATATATTACATCATATATTGGGATATATATCAGAACAGCAACATGGCAGAGAATAGAAAAAGAAAAGGCTAATTAGGAGTACAGATGAAGTACACAAATATATCATAGTATTTTAAATAGTATTTTAAATATCTTATATCAAAGAAGATCAGGAGCAGGGTAATACAGAGGTCAGAAGACTCCTTGTGCATAATGTGGACCTGTAGAAAAAAGTTATTACTCTATATGAATATTCATAGGAAGGCACTGCATCTATGTGTAAATGCCTAGATGAATCGATATTCACATGCTAATTTTAATATATATATTAGTAGGACATGATCTAAAGGCATTGTCTAGTGGGTGTCAAAAACGAACGGGAAGGCAGCGTCCAAGTATCCGTGATTAGGCTAAGTATAATGAAACAGAAGGAGACCAACCTGAATGTAGAGGACGTCTGGTATAGTGGATGGCAAGTATCAGATGAGCCGCAGCTTGTGAATTGAAATAACCGCACTCAGCGGGGAACGCTGTGCGTCTGACGTCATCGCGCCGGTGCGTGTGACGTATTGCGTCATTGCGCATGCGCCGTGGTTCAAATCGGGCGATTCAGGGTATGGGCACTCAATGATGTAGATAGTAAGGCGGCATCGGCAAAGGGAAAATCAGATATTTACGGTTCTCACCTATATGGTGAGCTAAAGAGGAACTAATTAAGAAATTTATTCATTTGGCAAAAACGTTCATTTGGCACCAAGACAATTAAAGTAAAATAGGGAAGTGAATATAGATATATCTACGCAGAACTACTAAGAGGGCATATATACACTTGAAAATTATCAAAGATACTATACTATACTATGTGGAAACACATACCACTTGTAGATGTGCTGTGGGGATCATTTTGTCTGTAAAGAGTGAGGGGAAATAAAAATTGTTATTATCATTGGATGTTATATCGCAACATTATTTAATACACAACTTCCACAGTAGTTCCACATCAATCAGGGTAGGATATTCAAGAACTATTCCTATATAGTATATAGAGAGTCATTGATCAAACAGACATCATATTAGTATATTTACACAACACAAAAATCTAAGTCCCTGTTCAATCCATATGGTGACAAAGTGTTCAATTCAAAAATCCAAAAGGATTCACGTTGTTTTAAACGTGCAATCCGATTACCTCCTCTTCTTGCCAACGGTATATGTTCCAGCACTTGGTATTGAAGTTGGTTGATGTGATGTTTCACGGAAATGAAATGGTACGGTATAGGAAGTTCAGTTTTATGGCAACGGATGTCCGATTTATGTTTTAAGATACGGTCCCGAATATTCTGAGTGGTCTCACCTACATAAGCTAGTCCGCACGGGCACTTAATAAGATAGACTACATAGGAAGAGTTACAGGTAAAGAAATCCCTAGCATGATATACCTTTCCTGAGTGTGGGTGTAAAATTCTGTTGCTTCTAATTACATTAGTGCATTGAGCGCAGCTGAGGCAGGGATAGGTACCTGTTTTCTTAGGAGCTAAGGTGGTTCTTCAACATGAACTCACCCTGGCCCAATCCAATTCTCCCATTACACCTAAACCACCATCCTTGCCACGGGTTCCTTTGGTATTGACTTATCATCCGATTGCACCAAAAATACAGTCAATAGTTAAAAAAATACTGGCCCATTCTACATCAATCATATCCCACTGTTACTGAATTTCAACAGCCCGTCCGCATGTGCTACAAGAGACCGGCCAATTTAAAAGATAAACTGGTACGTGCCGACATCGGTCCCCTCAGACCACAATTGAGACAAACCACCTTAGCTCCTAAGAAAACAGGTACCTATCCCTGCCTCAGCTGCGCTCAATGCACTAATGTAATTAGAGGCAACAGAATTTTACACCCACACTCAGGAAAGGTATATCATGCTAGGGATTTCTTTACCTGTAACTCTTCCTATGTAGTCTATCTTATTAAGTGCCCGTGCGGACTAGCTTATGTAGGTGAGACCACTCCGAATATTCGGGACCGTATCTCAAAACATAAATCGGACATCCGTTGCCATAAAACTGAACTTCCTATACCGTACCATTTCATTTCCGCGAAACATCACATCAACCAACTTCAATACCAAGTGCTGGAACATATACCGTTGGCAAGAAGAGGAGGTAATCGGATTGCACGTTTAAAACAACGTGAATCCTTTTGGATTTTTGAATTGAACACTTTGTCACCATATGGATTGAACAGGGACTTTGATTTTTGTGCTGTGTAAATATACTAATATGATGTCTGTTTGATCAATGACTCTCTACACTACGTGCAGAATTATTAGGCAAATAAATATTTTGACCACACCATCCTCTTTATGCATGTTGTCTTACTCCAAGCTGTATAGGCTCGAAAGCCTACTACCAATTAAGCATATTAGGTGATGTGCATCTCTGGAATGAGAAGGGGTGTGGTCTAATGACATCAACACCCTATATCAGGTGTGCATAATTATTAGGCAACTTCCTTTCCTTTGGCAAAATGGGTCAAAAGAAGGACTTGACAGGCTCAGAAAAGTCAAAAATAGTGAGATATCTTGCAGAGGGATGCAGCACTCTTAAAATTGCAAAGCTTCTGAAGCGTGATCATCGAACAATCAAGCGTTTCATTCAAAATAGTCAACAGGGTCGCAAGAAGCGTGTGGAAAAACCAAGGCGCAAAATAACTGCCCATGAACTGAGAAAAGTCAAGCGTGCAGCTGCCAAGATGCCACTTGCCACCAGTTTGGCCATATTTCAGAGCTGCAACATCACTGGAGTGCCCAAAAGCACAAGGTGTGCAATACTCAGAGACATGGCCAAGGTAAGAAAGGCTGAAAGACGACCACCACTGAACAAGACACACAAGCTGAAACATCAAGACTGGGCCAAGAAATATCTCAAGACTGATTTTTCAATGGTTTTATGGACTGATGAAATGAGAGTGAGTCTTGATGGGCCAGATGGCTGGATTGGTAAAGGGCAGAGAGCTCCAGTCCGACTCAGACGCCAGCAAGGTGGAGGTGGAGTACTGGTTTGGGCGGGTATCATCAAAGATGAGCTTGTGGGGCCTTTTTGGGTTGAGGATGGAGTCAAGCTCAACTCCCAGTCCTACTGCCAGTTTCTGGAAGACACCTTCTTCAAGCAGTGGTACAGGAAGAAGTCTGCAAGGTAAGAAAAACATGATTTTCATGCAGGACAATGCTCCATCACACGCGTCCAAGTACTCCACAACGTGGCTGGCAAGAAAGGGTATAAAAGAAGAAAATCTAATGACATGGCCTCCTTGTTCACCTGATCTGAACCCCATTGAGAACCTGTGGTCCATCATCAAATGTGAGATTTACAAGGAGGGAAAACAGTACACCTCTCTGAACAGTGTCTGGGAGGCTGTGGTTGCTGCTGCACGCAATGTTGATGGTGAACAGATCCAAACACTGACAGAATCCATGGATGGCAGGCTTTTGAGTGTCCTTGCAAAGAAAGGTGGCTATATTGGTCACTGATTTGTTTTTGTTTTGTTTTTGAATGTCAGAAATGTATATTTGTGAATGTTGAGATGTTATATTGGTTTCACTGGTAAAAATAAATAATTGAAATAGGTATATATTAGTTTTTTGTTAAGTTGCCTAATAATTATGTACAGTAATAGTCACCTGCACACACAGATATCCCCCTAAAATAGCTAAAACTAAAAACAAACTAAAAACTACTTCCAAAAATATTCAGCTTTGATATTAATGAGTTTTTTGGGTTCATTGAGAACATGGTTGTTGTTCAATAATAAAATTAATCCTCAAAAATACAACTTGCCTAATAATTCTGCACTCCCTGTATATACTATATAGGAATAGTTCTTGAATATCCTACCCTGATTGATGTGGAACTACTGTGGAAGTTGTGTATTAAATAATGTTGCAATATAACATCCAATGATAATAACAATTTTTATTTTCCCTCACTCTTTACAGACAAAATGATCCCCACAGCACATCTACAAGTGGTATGTGTTTCCACATAGTATAGTATAGTATCTTTGATAATTTTCAAGTGTATATATGCCCTCTTAGTAGTTCTGCGTAGATATATCTATATTCACTTCCCTATTTTACTTTAATTGTCTTGGTGCCAAATGAACGTTTTTGCCAAATGAATAAATTTCTTAATTAGTTCCTCTTTAGCTCACCATATAGGTGAGAACCGTAAATATCTGATTTTCCCTTTGCCGATGCCGCCTTACTATCTACATCATTGAGTGCCCATACCCTGAATTGCCCGATTTGAACCACGGCGCATGCGCAATGACGCAATACGTCACACGCACCGGCGCGATGACGTCAGACGCACAGCGTTCCCCGCTGAGTGCGGTTATTTCAATTCACAAGCTGCGGCTCATCTGATACTTGCCATCCACTATACCAGACGTCCTCTACATTCAGGTTGGTCTCCTTCTGTTTCATTATACTTAGCCTAATCACGGATACTTGGACGCTGCCTTCCCGTTCGTTTTTGACACCCACTAGACAATGCCTTTAGATCATGTCCTACTAATATATATATTAAAATTAGCATGTGAATATCGATGCATCTAGGCATTTACACATAGATGCAGTGCCTTCCTATGAATATTCATATAGAGTCATAACTTTTTTCTACAGGTCCACATTATGCACAAGGAGTCTTCTGACCTCTGTATTACCCTGCTCCTGATCTTCTTTGATATAAGATATTTAAAATACTATTTAAAATACTATGATATATTTGTGTACTTCATCTGTACTCCTAATTAGCCTTTTCTTTTTCTATTCTCTGCCATGTTGCTGTTCTGATATATATCCCAATATATGATGTAATATATGCGTTATGGAATTTGACAGCAATATCACCTTGTTATATATCTCTGCATAATCCAGAACTATGTACAATCTCTTATACAATCTAATATATGTACTATAATTACTGCTTTATTATAGGCCGTGAACAAGATCTCGGGATGAGATCGAAACGTTGGCCTTAGTCTATGTTTCTGGATGGATGAATAAATAACTACCTATTCTATACCTGAGTGCCGCGGTTTTATATTCTATATGCTGACTAAAATTACCGCTGAGCACCGGAATTTATCTAGGAGTGCCGTCCAAACTACTTCTTAGAAGTCAGGAGGATGACCAGAGTGAGGAAGTGGAAGAGGAGGTGCTGGACGATTAAGTTACTGACCCAAACTGGGAAGGTTGCAAGCTGAGCGAGGACAGCAGTACAGAGGGGAGAGGGATCCGCAGCACCACAACAGGCTGGAAGAGGCAGTGGGGTGGCAAAAGGGAGAAGGCGGGCCACACCAAATAGGCCCGCAACTGTTCCCCTGAACACACACTTGCGGCAATCTCCCTTGCCAAGGGGTAGGTGTTCCGCAGTCTGGCGCTATTTTGAGGAAAGTGCGGACAATAAAAGAATTGACATTTGCAACCTGTGCTGTACCAAAATGAGCAGGGGTGTGAACACTAGCAACCTCACCACCACCAGCATGATCCGCCACATGGCATAAAAGCACCATAATAGGTGGGCCGAACACCTGAGTCCACAATCTGTGTCTGCAGGTCACACCATTGCCTCCCCTTCCCCTGTGTTAAGTGCTGGGCTGGCCAATCCCCTGTCAAAGACTCAGGCCCAGATGCCTCCCGCCCTGCACCTGAACCTTCGCAAACACCATCAGCGAACACATCCATTTCCGTGTCCTAGCACAGCGTACAAATGTCCTTACCCCAGGCATTTTAACACAAGCGAAAATACCCAGCCATCCACCCACATAGCACTAAATGCCCAACTTTCCAAATTACTGGTCCTGGAAATGTTGCCATTTAGGCTTGTGGACACTGAGGCCTTCTGCAGCCTGATGTCAGCGGCTGACCCTCGTTATGCAGTTCCCAGCCGCCACTATTTTTCACGGTGTGCCGTGCCCACCTTAAAAAAGCATGTGTCCCGTAACATCAACCGTGCCCTGACCAACGCAGTTACTGGGAAGGTCCACTTAACGACTGACACATGGACAAGTGCTATCGGCCAGGGATGCTACATTTCCCTGACGACACACTAGGTGAATGTTATTGAAGCCGGGAGCGAGTCATACCTTTGATGGCACAGGTGGTACTGACGTCATGGATTGCGGGCCCTAATTCCATCAGGGTTTCTGCCACCACCTACATACGTTAGTGGCTCCAACCCCCACTTCTCCTCCACTTTCAACTCAGAATTATCTTCTTGCAGCACCAGTCAGCCATCGAGGTAGCTGGAAGCAGTGTAGCACTGCAGTGGGGAAGCGTCATCAAGCCGTGCTTAAGCCGATCTGCTTAGGGGACAAACAGCACACTGCCGCAGAGCTGTGGCAGGAGATAAGAGACCAGACTGAGCCATTCAACCTAGAAACAGTCATGGTTGTGTCTGATAATGGCCATAACTTGGTGGAGGCTTTGGAGCTCGGAAAGCTCACACACATCCCATGCCTAGCCCACGTCTTAAACTTAGTGATTCAGCGATTTCTTAAAACCTACCCCAATTTGCCTGAGCTACTGGTGAAGGTGTGCAGCGTGTGTGCCCATTTCCACAAGTCATCGCTGCAGCAGTGCTTACAATTGGCAGCTCACCGACTGTTGTGCGACATGAGCACGCACTGGAACTCGACGTTCTACATGTTTGCCAGGCTTTGTGAGCAGCAGAGGGCAGTAGTGGAATATCAGCTGTAACATGGTTGTCGCCTTTCCAGTAAAATTCCGCTCTTCATAAGTAAGGAGTGGGCATGAATGTCTGACCTCTGTGAGGTTTTAAGAAACTATGAGGAATCAACACAGATGGTGATCGGCGATAACACTATTATCAGCGTAACCATCCCACTTCTGTGTCTACTCAAACGTTCGCTGTTCACAATTAAGGCCGATACTTTGCATGTGGAAGAGGTGGAAATGGGGGAAGACATTACATAGGGTGATAGCCAGAACCACCCTCAGTTCGTCTTCTCAGCGCAAATTGGATGATGATGAGGAGGAGGAGCAGGAGACGGTTGCATCCGCTAGAGAGGGTAGTGCCCATGGAAGTTTATTTCCATCTGTTCAGCGTGGATGGGCAGAAGAGGAGGAAAAGGATGAGGAGACTGAAAGTCATCCTCTTGATGAAGACAGTGAAGTCTTGACTGTTGGGACTCTGGCACACATGGCTGATTTTATGTTAGGCTGCCTTTCCCGTGACCCACACGTTTTACGCATTTTGGACAACACCGATTATTGGTTGTTCACTCTTCTTGACCCCCACTACAAAGAGAACTTTTCACCTCTCATTCCTGTGGTGGAGGGGACGATAAAAATGGTGCAATACCATGATTGTCCTTATGGAAAAATTGCTCCAAAAATTTCCAGCTGACAACACTGGCAGCAGAGTACGTATTTCCTTGTGCAACCAAGGAGGGGAGATGAGGGGAACACACAACAGTTCCAACAGAGGCAGGGCAACATATCCTCACAGTTTCATGACACCCCGTCAGCACCCTCACCCTGATGCGCGGCCTAGTGTCACAAGGAAGGAAAAATTTTGGAAGATGGTGAAGGAGGACATAGCATACAGTGACAGCGTCCTCAATGATCCCGTTATGCCTTACAACTACTGGGTGTCCCAGCTGGACACGTGGCACGAACTGGCGCCCCACGCCTTGAAGGTGCTGGCCTGCCCTGCTGCCAGCGTTTTTTCAGAGGGGTATTTAGCAGGGTTGAGCGAACCCGAACTGTAACATTTTCGTAAAAGTTTGGGTTCGAGTTCAGTGTTTGGCGATTTAATGACCCTTTTTGAAAGGCTGCAGGGCAGCCAATCAACAAGCGTTTAACAAGTGTGCCCTTAGAAGCCATCATAGCCATACCTACTAATGGCATGGTTGTGATTGGCCAAGTGCCGCATGTGACCCAGCCTCTATATAAGCTGGAGTCACTTAGCGCGACACGTCACTCCGCTCTTACTAGTTGTAGGGATAGGATGCTGCTGCTGTGAGGGAGAAATTAGGAAAGATTCTGATATCTGCACTTGGTGCGAAGTCAGTGATCTACAGTGTTTTTTTGTTTTGGGGGTGCAATGCAACATTTTTGTACCCTGCCCTGAGCCCAGTGAGACTGAAAAAAAAAGGTTTAATCCGTCTGTTAGTTAGGGGGTGTCGGCGGCCATTTTGTGCAACAGCAGTGCACCAGCACTGCATATGTGCCAGGGACAATCATTTAATCCTGTTCTTGTATACCCATTAATCCTGTTCTTGTATACCCATTTTACAATGACATATCCCAATTTTTTTCTGTAAAGTACCCCTGTGCTGCATTTCTGAGAGTGAAATATAATCAGATAAATCTACCTGTTCCATTGTGGGGTGATATATTTAATTTTTTGTTGTTGTAAAGTACCTCTGAGGCCTGCACTGCATATGTAACAGGTAGGCACATAAATTCATCAAATTCATCTGTTCCATTGTAGGGGTGACCTATCCACCACATGTGCTTCATTTGTAAGAGTAAAATATAATCACAGTTAAATCCATCAGTTTCATTTAGGGCAATAAAGTACCTTTTTGCCCTGTGCTGCATTTCTAACAGTCCAATAAAACCGCCAAATACTGCAGTTTCATTTGTCTGCTGAAAAATTCAATTTTTTGTTGCTATAAAGTACATTTGCGGTCCACGCTGCGTTCCTGTCAGTCAAATAAAACCATTAAATACTGCTGTTACTTTTTTGGGCTTCAAATTCCCATTTTTAAGTGTAAAGTACCTCTGAGGCCTGCACATGTGACAGACGGGCACATAAATTAAGCAACTCCATCTGTTCCATTTGTAACTTTTTGCCCTGTGCTGCATTTCTGGTAGTAAAAGAAATACAGTTAAGGCTACTTTCACACCTGTGTTAGGTGCGGATCCGTCTGGTATCTGCACAGACGTATCCTAACCTATAATGCAAACGCTTGTATACGTTCAGAACGGATCCGTTTGCATTACCATGAACAATGATAACGATAATGCAAACGGATCCGTTTTTACTTACACTGAAAGTCAATGGAATGCGGATCCGTTTTCAATTGCACCATATTGTGTCAGTGAAAACGGATCCGGCCCCATTGACTTACATTGTAAGTCAGGACAGATCCGTTTGGCTCTGCATCGTCAGGCGGACATCAAAACGCTGCAAGCAGCCTTTTGGTGTCCGCCTCCAGAGCGGAATAGAGGCTGAACGTAGGCAAACTGATGCATTCTGAACGAATCCCTATCCATTCAGAATGCATTGGTGCTAAACTGATCCGTTTTGGGCCGCTTGTGAGAGCCCTGAAACGGATCTCACAAGCGGACTCAGAAACATCAGTGTAAAAGTAGCCTAAATCCATCTGATTTATTGCGTGTGAGAAAAAAAATACCTTTTTTGCAATAAAGTACCTTTGCTGCCTGCACTGCATAGCAGACAGGACAATAAGTTTAAAAAAATGGTCTGTTCCATAGTTGGGTGACATTAACCCATTTTTCCTGTCAAAAAAACCCTGCTCTGCCTAGGTGACAGGGATGTAAATTTCTAAAATTTGTCTGTTCCATTGTTGGGTGACATTAACCCATTTTGGCCATCAAAAAAACCCTGCTCTGCATTGTTCACAAGGAACTAAATTTAGTAAAAACGCCTGTTACTTCGGGGGATAACCGCAAAAAATGAGGAGAGCGTCAAACAAGGGACATGGCCCTGGTCGTGGTGCTGCTGGTGTTGGTGGAGCTCCTGTTGCAGGGAGAGGACGTGGTCGATCTGTGCCAGCTACACGCCCAAGTGAAACACCTTCCTCAGGTGAGAGTAGGTGATAGAACCTTCAGCGTTATTTGGTAGGGCCGAATGCGGCTCTACGAATGGTGAGACCAGAACAAGTACAGGCGATAGTAGATTAGGTGGCTGACAGTGCCTCCAGTTCATTCACATTGTCTCCCACCCAGTCTACTGCTGAAAGATCAGAGTTGGCACCTGCAGCCCATGGACATCAGTCTTTCACCTCACCCCCTTGCAAATCAGTCAAGCAGTCTGAGCCCCAAGTCATGCAGCAGTCTCTTCTGCTTTTTGAATACTCTGCTAGGAGGGTTTCCCAGGGCCACCCACATAGCCCTGCCCCAGAAGTGGAAAAGATTGAGCGCTACAATGCCCAACCACTTATGTTTCAAGATGAGTACATGGGAGTAGAGTTGAGCGGACACCTGGATGTTCAGGTTCGGCAGGTTCGGCCGAACTTGAAAAAAAAAGTTTGGGTTCGGGACCCGACCTTGACCGAACTTGAACCCGAAACCGAACCCCATTGAAGTCAATGGGGACTCGAACTTTTGACCACTAAAATGGCTCTAAAATAGCCCTGGAAAGAGCTAGAGGGCTGCAAAAGGCAGCAAAATGTGCTTAAGAGCATGGCAAATGCTCTGCAAACAAATGTGGATAGGGAAATGAATTTAAAAAAACATAAAAGACCTTAAAAAAATAAAAATTAGGAATGATGTAGGAGGAAGAGGTTGAGGAGGTGGTGAATGGGTGGATGTGGCGGTGTAGGCTCACGTGGCGGTCTAGGTGGAAGCGGCGGCGAAGAAGGAATAGTTAGCCAACACAGATGTGTGCTATTTTGCATTTTTACATAGGGGTATCCCCCAAAATATTGGGACATATAAAAAAATAAAGGAATAATTGCACTTGAGTACAAGGATGGATGGTTGAGGCCGTTAGAACTGTCTATTCTGCACAAGGTACAAGGTAAGTATTGTGGGATCCAGGCCTGGTTCATTTTAATGAACGTGAGCTTGTCCACGTTGGCTGTGGATAGGCAGCTGCGTCTGTCTGTAATGACGCCTCCTGCCGTGCTAAATACACGTTCAGAGCGTACACTGGCTGCAGGGCAGGCCAGCACCTCCAAGGCATACAGGGCAAGCTCTGGCCATGTGGACAATTTGGAGACCCAGAAGTTGAATGGGGCAGAACCATCAGTCAGTACGTGTAGGCGTGTGCACAGGTACTGTTCCACCATGTTGTTCAAATGCTGCCTCCTGCTAACACTCTCCATATCAGCAGTTGAGGCCGGTTGTTGCGGTGAAGTTACAAAGCTTTTTGACGTGTTAACCCTGCCTTCTGAGGTGCTGGCGCTGACACAGCTGCGTTGGCGACCTCTTCCTCCTCCCCTGCCTTTGCCTTGTGCTTCCACTTGTTCCCCGGCGTCAGACAGTTGGGAATGCTCTCAGTAGCGTGTCTACCAGTGTGCGCCTGTAGTCACGCATCTTCTGATCATGCTCCAGTGAGGGAATTAAGGACGGAACATTGTCTTTGTAACAGGGATCCAGCAGGGTGGCCACCCAGTAGTCAGCACACGTTAAAATGTGGGCAACTCTGCTGTCATTGCACAGGCACTGCAGCATGTAGTCGCTCATGTGTGCCAGGCTGCCCAGAGGTAAGGACAAGCTGTCCTCTGTGGGAGGCGTTTCGTCTGCTTCCTCCGTATCCCCCACGCCATGCACAAGTGATGGGCCCGAGCTGCGTTGGGTGCCACCCCGCTGTGAACATGCTTCATCCCCATCCTCCTCATCTTCGTCCTCGTCCTCCAGTAGTGGGCCCTGGCTGGCCAAATTTGTAGCCTCTGCTGTTGCAAAAAACCTCCCTCTTAGCCACTTCTAAAAGACTGGCCTAAAAGTGTTAGAGATGACCCCTCTTCCTCCTCCTCGTCCTGGGCCAGATCCTCTTCCATTACCGCCCTAAGTGTTTTCTCAAAGAGACATAGAAGTGGTATTGTAACGCTGATAATGGGGTCATCGCCACTGGCCATGTTGGTGGAGTACTCGAAACAGCGCAACAGGGCACACAGGTCTCGCATGGAGGCCCAGTCATTGGTGGTAAAGTGGTGCGGTTCCACAGTGCAACTCACCCGTGCTTGCTGCAGCTGAAACTCCACTATGGCCTGCTGCTGCTCACACAGTCTCTCCAGTATGTGCAAGGTGGAGTTCCACCTGGTGGGCACGTCACAGTGAGCGGGAAGGCCGAAGTTACACTGTAGAGCCGACAGCCGAGTGGCGGCAGGATGAGAACGACGGAAGCGCGCACAGACGGCCCGCACTTTATGCAGCAGCTCTGACATGTCGGGGTAGTTGTGAATTAATTTCTGCACCACCAAATTCAGCACATGCGCCAGGCAAGGGATGTGCTAGTCCCAGAGCTGCAATGAGATTTTGCCCATTATCGCACACCACCAGGCCGGGCTTGAGGCTCACTGGCAGCAACCACTTGTCGGTCTGTTGTTCTATACCCCGCCACAACTCCTGCGCAGTGTGGGGCCTGTCCCCCAAACACATCAGTTTCAGAATGGCCTGCTGATGTTTACCCCTGGCTGTGCTTAAGTTGGTGGTGAAGGTCTGTCGCTGACCGGATGAGGAGGTGGAAGAAGAGGAGGAGGAAGCCGAGTAGGAAGAGGAGGTAACAGGAGGCAAAGAATGATGCCCTGCGATCCTTGGCGGCGGAAGGACGTGCGCCAAACAGCTCTCCGCCTGGGGCCCAGCCGCCACTACATTTACCCAGTGTGCATTTAGGGAGATATAGTGTCCGTGGTCGTGTTAACTGGTCCACGTATCTGTGGTTAGGTGGACCTTGCCACAGATGGCGTTGCACAGTGCACACTTGATTTTATCTGATACTTGGTTGTGCAGGGAGGGCACAGCTCTCCTGGAGAAGTAGTGGCGGCTGGGAACGACGTACTGTGGGACAGCAAGCGACATGAGCTGTTTGAAGCTGTCCGTCTCCACCAGCCTTAATGACAGCATTTCAAAGGCCAGCAGTTTAGAAATGCTGGGATTCAGGGCCAGGGATCGAGGGTGGCTAGGTGGGAATTTACACTTTCTCTCAAAAGTTTGTGAGATGGAGAGCTGAACGCTTCCGTGTGACATGGTGGAGATGCTTGGTGACGGAGGTGGTGTTGTTGGTGGCACATCCTCTGTTCGCTGGGCGGCAGGTGCCAACGTTCCTCCAGAGGCCGAGGAAGAGGCCGAGGCAGCAGCAGAACAGGGAGCAGGAGGGGCCTGAGCCCTTTCCTGGTTTTGAAGATGCTTACTCCACTGCAGCCCGTGTCTCGCATGTAGATGCCTGGTAATGCAGGTTGTGCTAAGGTTCAGAACGTTAATAGTTAATGCCTCGCTTCAGGCTCTGATGGCACAGCGTACAAACCACTTGGGACTTGTCGTCAGCACATTGTGTGAAGAAGTGCCATGCCAGGGAACTCCTTAAAGCTACCTTTGGTGTGCTCGGTCCTTGGTGACTGTGGCCAGTAGCAGGCGAACTGTTTTGGCGATGGCTGCTCTGCTTTTGCACCCTGCTCCCTCTTTTGCTACGCTGTTGGCTCGGTCTCACCACTGCCTCTTCCTCCGAACTCTGAAAGTCAGTGGCATGGCCTTCATTCCATGTGGGGTCTAGGACCTCATCGTCTTCCACCCAGTCTTCCTCCCTGACCTCCTTTTCGGTCTGCACACTGCAGAAAGACACAGCAGTTGGCACCTGTGTTTCGTCATTATCAGAGATGTGCTGAGGTTGTATTCCCATGTCCTCATCAGGAAACATAAGTAGTTGTGCGTCAGTGCATTCTATGTCTTCCACCCCTGGGGAAGGGCTAGGTGGATGCCCTTGGGAAACCCTGCCAGCAGAGTCTTCAAACAGCATAAGAGACTGCTGCATGACTTGATGGGCATGGGTTTCAGGTGCCACCTGTGCGCTTTCTGCAGAAAACTGGGTGGGAGATAATGTGAACCTGCTGGATCCACTGTCGGCCACCCAATTGACTAGCGCCTGTACTTGCTCAGGCCTTACCATCCTTAGAACGGCATTAGGCCCGACCGTAGATTATACGGAATCTACGGCGATATTAGAAATATCGCCGTAGATTCTGGCGGCTACTGGGACTTGAGGTAGTAGGTTCAGTACCACGTGTAGCTGTGGCAGAACGGCCACGTCCCCTCTCTGCACCAGAGGCTCTACCAACACCACCACCACGACCATGACTGTGTCCCTTATTAGATGTTTGCCTCATAGTTAGCGTTTACCAAGCAAAGTAAAAAGTTAGCCACTGAGGAAGAGGGTGACCCCTCGAAACGTGTCTGGCTGGTCGGAGAGGACAAACTACCCACCTAAACCCGTATAAAGAGTATCTTTTAACAACATTGTTTTCTATAAAGACGGACTTCCATATCAGTACATATACTGAAGCGCCAGCAGAATCACCTGATTTGTACCTGATTTGCCCTATTGCGAAACACCGCAAGAGTTGCCGGGACGGTGAAATGCTAACAAAGCAAGACCGGACCATCTCGTGGGACGCCGAGAAGCCGTAGTACACAACCTGGAGTAAAGACAACGCAACACCGAATCTGGGTGGAGACTCCATACGGCACGGGGCATCTGGTACCATAGCAAAAACCGATCCTGTGGAAGGCGAACAGTACTATAAGAAGGGCAAGGTAAGAGGGAGCGCATCAGGGGGACGCCCCATACGCAAACCCTAGAAATCGATACCTAACCCTCAGGAAAAGTCTTACTGTCTGTGAACATCAAAACGAGCTTTGACTAACATTGGGAGAATTGTGGTACAATTATATGACACATTCTTTTGAGACTGTACACTATAGGATACCTTTTTACCGTATTTCACCTAATTTTTATACCAATTTTTTTTTTCTTATATTTTCTCAAAATCTTTTTCAAATTTTTCTTGTCAATATTTTTTGTCTTTGTATGATTATTACAGACACTTCACTCATTTCACGTGACACTGCAATTGGGGTGGAAAAACACTAGCAAATGTGTATTGTTGCATGTGAATAGGAAATTTAGCACCATTTAGGCACTAGTGTACTACAAGATATATCTATCCCAAAAACCTATACCAACCAGCAAGTAGGAATCGGCCAGTATAGGGTATCTCCTATCTGACATTTTAATTGTTTTATTATAGTGTACAATTTTATGTATATTTCTATGTATATCATTATGTGATTTTGTATCAATTTATGGTGAACTGCAATATATTATATCGAGTAAAGTACCCATTTATATATTATACCAGATGGTGAGTGCCTGTTTTTATCTAGAATCATTTTATAAAAAGTGGTTAAGTCTGTAAAAAATAATTAACCGCCAATAAAAACCCTGATGTAGGGTATTGCACAATTTTCTTTTTTTAACTCTATATGACAGCGGTATTTGTGGCCTAAATTTCACAGTAACTTATGCACCTGTAATCCAAGATGTGCAGTATATCAGAGTTTTTTTTTTAACCCCAGTAAGCAAAAAGACGTATTTGTGGCCTAAATTTCACAGTAACTTATGCATGTCTAATCCCAGATGTGCAGTATATCAGAGGGTTTTTTAACCCCAGTAAGCAAAAAGCCATATTTGTGGCCTAAATTTCACAGTTACTTATGCACGTCTAATCCCAGATGTGCAGTATATCAGAGTTTTTTTTTTACCCCAGTAAGCAAAAAGCTTTGTTTGTGGCCTAAATTTCACAGTCACTTATGCATGTCTAATCCCAGATGTGCAGTATATCGAAGGGTTTTTTAACCCCAGTAAGAAAAAAGCCGTATCTGTGGCCTAAATTTCAGTCACTTATGCACGTCTAATGCCAGATATGCAGTATATCAGATTTTTTTTTTAACCCCAGTAAGCAAAAAGCCGTATTTGTGGCCTAAATTTCACAGTAACTTATGCATGTCTAATCCCAGATGTGCAGTATATCAGAGGGTTTTTTAACTCCAGTATGATAAAGCCGTATTTGTGGCCTAAATTTCACAGTCACTTATGCAAGTCTAATCACAGATGTGCAGTATATCAGAGAGGTTTTTAACCCCAGTAAGCAAAAAGCCATATTTGTGGCCTAAATTTCACAGTCACTTATGCATGTCTAATCCCAGATGTGCAGTATATCAGAGTTTTTTTTTTTAACCCCAGTAAGCAAAAAGCTGTATTTGTGGCCTAAACTTCACAGTCACTTATGCATGTCTAATCCCAGATGTGCAGTATATCGGAGGGTTTTTTAACCCCAGTATGAGAAAGCTGTATTTGTGGCCCAAATTTCACAGTCACTTATGCATGTCTAATCCCAGATGTGCAGTATATCGGAGGGTTTTTTAACCCCAGTATGAGAAAGCCGTATTTGTGGCCTAAATTTCACAGTAACTTATGCACGTCTAATCCCAAATGTGCAGTATATCAGAGGGTTTTTTAACCCCAGTAAGAAAAAAGCCGTATTTGTGGCCTAAATTTCACAGTCTCTTATGCACCTCTAATCCCAGGTATGCAGTATATCAGAGGGTTTTTTAACCCCAGTATGAGAAAGCCGTATTTGTGGCCTAAATTTCAGTCACTTATGCAGCGATAATCCTAGATGTGCACTATATGAAAAAAGTTTTTTTTTTAACCCCAGTGTCTCAAAGCAGTATTTCTGGACTTGCAGACATGCAGATATCCTGTGCTGGTGCACTATTGTTGCATAAAATGTCTGCCGATTATGTATTGATATTGACTAACTGAAGGAATAAAAGTTAGTTTTCAGTAGTAGTTGAAACAGGGCAGGCTTAAAACAATTGTGCACTGCAGCCACAAACACATTTGCTGGAGATAGCTGAGTAAAGAAGCAGTTCTTCATAAGATTCCTCCCTGATCTCTCCCTCACAGCAGCTGCAGCCTATCCCTACACTAATCCGAGCAGAGTGACGGGCGGCGCTACGTGACTCCAGCTTAAATAGAGGCTGGGTCACATGCTGCAGTTGACCATTCACAGCCATGCCAATAGTAGGCATGGCTGTGATGGCCTTTTGGGGCAAGTAATATGATGCTTGTTGATTGGCTGCTTTGCAGCCTTTCAAAAAGCGCCATAAAAATTGCTGAACACCGAACCCAAACCCGTACTTTTACGCAAATGTTCGGGTACGGGTGCCGAAAAACCTAAAGTTTGGTACGAACCCGAACTTTACAGTTCGGGTTTGCTCAACTTTACATGGGAGGAACACTGCAGCACGTCTCGGATGATGAAAAAACATAGGTGCCAACTGCTGTGGCTTTCGAAAGTGTGCAGACCATTAAGGAGGGCAGGGGTAAAGACTGGGTGGAAGATGATTTGGAGGACGATGAGGTCCTCAACCACACATGGAATCAAGGTCATGCGATTCACTGTGTAGTTTGGAGGAACAGATGGTGGTCGCACAGAGCCACCAGTACAGCAAAAGAGGGAGCAGGGTGCAAAAGTGGAGCGGCCGTCCCCTAGACAGTATGCCTGCTATTGCCCAACGCACCAAGGGACCGAGCACACCAAAGCCATCTCCAAGGAGTTCCCTGGCATTGCAGTTCTTCAGACAATGTGCTGATGACAAGACACGAGTGGTTTGCATGCTGTGCAATCAGAGCCTGAAGCAAGGCATAAACGTTCTAAACCTGAGCACAACCTGCATGACCAGGCATCTAAGTGCAAAGCATGAGCTGCAGTGGAGTAGACACCTCAAAAACCAAGAAAGGTCTCTGGCTCCTCCTGCTTCCTCTTCTGCTGCAGTCTCGGCCTCTTCATCCACCTCTGGAGTGACAGTGGCATCTGCCACCCCGCAAACAGAGGATGTGCCAGCAACGCCACCACCTGGGTCACCAAGCATCTCCACAATGTCCCATGAAAGCATTCTTTCAAATGCTGTCATTCTGTCTGGTGGACACGGACAGTTTTAAGAATCTGATGGTGGTGACTGTCCCACAGTTCGTTGTGCCCAGTCGCCACTAATTTTCCAGGAGATCCATCCTTTCCCTGCACAACCATATGGGGGACAAAATCAGGTGTGCACTGTGCAACGCCATCTGTGGCAAGGTCCACCTAATTAACGATACGTGGACCAGTAAGCACGGTCAGGGACGTTATATCTCCCTAACAGCACACTGGGTAAAAGTAGTGGCTACTGGGCCTGAGGCGGATAGTAGTTTGGCGCATGTCCTTCCACCACCAAGGATTGCAGGGTGCTTCTCTTTGCCCCCTGTTGCTTCCTCCTGCTACTCCGCTTCCTCATCCTCTACCGCCTTCTCATCCTATCAGCATAACACCTTCACCACCAACTTCAGCACAGCCAGGGGTAAACAATAGCAGGCAGATTTGAAACTTATCTGTTTGGGGGACAAACCCAACACCGCGCAGGAGCTGTGGTCGGGCATGGAACAACAAACCGATGAGTGGTTGGTTCTAGTGAGCCTCAAGCTCGGCCTGGTGGTGTGCAATAATGGGCAAAATCTCGTAGCAGCTCTGGGCCTAGCCGTTTTGACGCACATCCCTTGCCTGGCGCATGTGCTGAATTTGGTGGTGCAGAAATTCCTGAAAAAATTTCCCCAATATGTCAGAGCTGCTGCAGAAAGTGCGGGCCATCTGTGCCCGTTTTTTCGCATTTCTCACCCTGCTGCTGCTCTCCAGTCAGCGCTGCAGCGTAACTTCGGCCTTCCCGCTCACCGCCTCATATGCAACGTGCCCATAAGGTGGAAAGAACTCCACCTTGTACATGCTGGCCAGACTGTGCGAGCAGCAACAGGCGATAGTGGAGTTTCAGCTAAAGCACGCACGGGTGAGTCACTCTGCGGAAAGCACCACTTCACCACCAATGAGGGGGCCTCCATGCGAGACCTGTGTGCATTGTTGCGCTTTTAAGAGCACCAACATGGCCAGTGCCGATGACGCCATTCCCAGCGTTACTATCCCACTTCTATGCATCCTTGAAAAAACGCTTTGGGTGATGATGGAAGAGGACGTTGCACAGGAGGAGGAGGAAGAGGGATCATTTACAAGATTTTCAGGCCAGTCATTCACAAATGGCTCTGAGGGTGGGTTCCTGCACCAACATACGCCAGGTACACAATTGTCCAGCCAGGGGATAGTTCTGAAGGATGACGAGGTAAAAACATGGGGAGATGGAGAAGGAGGAACTGTGTTCACAGCAGGGTTGCACCCAAACCAGCTCATGGGCATCACTGGTGATTGGCTGGAGGGATACAGAGGACACAGACAATACACCTCCCACAGAAGACTGCTTGTCGTTGCCTCTGGGCAGCCTGACACACATGAGCGATTACATGCTGCAGTGTCTCCGCAACAACCGCCGAATTAGCCACATTCTAACTTGTGCTGATTACTGGGTGGCCACGTTGCTGGATCCCCACTTCTATGCATCCTTGAAAAAATGCTTTGGGCGATGATGGAAGAGGATGTTGCACAAGAGGAGGAGGAAGAGGGATCATTTCCAAGATTTTCAGGCTAGTCATTCACAAGTGGCTCTGAGGGTGGGTTCCTGCACCAACATACGCCAGGTACACAATTGTCCAGCCAGGGCACAGTTCTGGAGGATGACGAGATGGAGGATGAGGAGATGGAGGAGGAGGAACCGTGTTCACAGCAGGGTGGCACCCAAACCAGCTCATGGGCATCACTGATGCTTGGCTGGGGGTCACAGAGGACACAGACAATACACCTCCCACAGTGTGGCTTGCGCTGTATTTGTGAAAGAAAATCAATTAAATCCATCTGTTTCATTGTTGGTGGAAAAAAATAAAAAATAAATATTATTTGGCCTGTGCTGCATATGTGACAGCCAGGCAAAAAAATACACTAAATTCATCTGTTGGATTGTGGGGTGACATATTCACAGTTTGGTCTTTCAACTAACCCTGCGGCCTGCACTGCATATGTGACAGCCAGGCCACTAAATTCACTAAATCCATCTGTTTGCGTGTGGGGTGACATTTCCACGGTTATCAGGCCAGTCAATCACAAGTGGCTCGGATGTTGGGTTCCTGCACCAATATAGGACAGGTACACAATTGTACAGCTAGGGCACATGTGCAATACACCATTTTAAAACCCCTGACACAGAAAGATAATTTATCTGTATGTTCAATCTGTGGCTGACCTTCCTAAAGCGATTTTTTGGTGGGCGTAAAATAAATTTGAATAATTGAATACTTAATCCGTCTGTTAGTTCGGTGGGCGACAAATTTTGTTTTGTGAAGTACACCTGCACCTGCATATGTGCCAGGGACAATTATATAGGTAATCCGTCTCTGAGTTCAGAGGTTGACATATTTGCATATTTGGCTGTGATATACCCCTGCTCTACATAGTGGACAGAGAAATAAATTTCAAAAATGTGTCTGTTACATTGTTGGATTACATTCACCAATTTTTAGCTGTGATATACCCCGGCTCTACATAGCGGACAGGGAAATAAATTCCACTAATTCGTTTGTTACATTGTTGTGTGACCTTAAACAATTTTTGGCTGTGATAGACCACTGCTCTACATAGTGGACAGGGAAATACATTTCACTAATTCGTCTGTAACATTGTTGGGTGACATTCACCAATTTTTGGCTGTGATATACCCCTGCTCTACATTGTTCTACATTCAGACAAGCGCAGTCGCCTGTCCATAGCCAATGTGGACAAGCTCACGTTCATTAAAATGAACCAGGCAGGGTTTCCGCAGGACTTGTCTGTACCTTGTGCAGAATTGACATGTATACCGGCCTCACCCAGCCATTGTTGTACCCAGCGCACTTTCTCTTTATTTTATTTTTTATATTTCCCAATGTTTTGTGGTCTACCCAAATGTAAATCAAAAAAATAAACAAATAAAATAAAAAACAAAACCAGTGTTGGCTCCTCCACCGCCGTTTCCACCTACAACACGACATCCTCCTAGATCAAGATTTTTTATTTGTATGTATTTTATGTTATTTTAAGTCATTTCCCTATCCACATTTGTTTGGAGAGCACTTGCCATGCTCTTAACCACATTTTGCTGCCTTTTGCAGCCCTCTAGCCATTTACATGCCTCTTTTAGAGCCATTTTAGTGCTCCAAAGTTCGGTTTTCCTATTGACTTCATAGGAAAGCCACCAGAGGAAAGCGGCTGAATATAAAGGAACTTTCAATGTGTTTTTTATAATGTACTGAATACACTGTATTCCCATGCACCCTTGTCCACCACAAAAAAGGGTATATGGTTCAATCTTCCTTTTCTCATCCTCCTCCACTTCCATCATGTCAACATGCTTTTTAGTCTGCCCTCGCTTCTAATGTTGTAGAGGGTCAGCTCACCTGCAGGCCCTCGCATATAATGTTTTTGATGGTCAGCTCACCAGCAGACCCTCAAACAATGTTTTACAGGATCAGCTCACCAGCAGGCCCTCACCTACAATCTTTTAAAGGGTCATCTCACCAGCAGGCACAATGTTTTTGAGGTTTAGCTCACCAGCAGCCCTCGCCCATAATTATTTCAATGGTCTGCTTAGCAGCAGGCACTCGCCCCTAATGTTTTAGAGAGTCAGCTCTGCAGCAGACCCTCACCCTTAATGTTTTAGAGTGTCACCAGCAGGCCCTTGCTCCTAAAATTTTTGAGGGCCACCATCAGGCCATCAGTCATAATTTTTCAAGGGTGTATGATGCCCCTCTTTATATGTAATAGGGTTTATGAGTGTAGGAGCCCCACTACCTGAGCAATTGCACCACAATGTGAATGAGGCCTCCCATTATGTGATATACAGGTTGTATCGGAGTGCCTCTTCCTTGTAACTTTTGGCAGCACTTGCACTTTATATACAAGTAAATATATAGGAAAAAATGTTTCCTAACAATTTTTTCTCTAAAATCGATTTTATATCTTTGGTTTGGTGCGTATTATTGTCAGTCTGTAAAAGTGGCGTACTACTCGGACAACATCGTTCCCAGAAGCGACCTGGGAGTCCAAGATGCATCCAAAAGGGTTAAACGGTCACTCAGACCTTAGCATAACTTTTGCAACCTCTCTAACTAATAATCATAAAATTTTCTTCTATATTAATCACTCTTTAAAAATACATATACTACTTGGGAACTCGCTTTAAAATTCCTCAGGGAGATTTCGGTTCGGGAACTGTCTAATATTTATTGTACAGTGTATGATCACATTGGACTCCACAGGGCGGGATATGAGCCACCCCTCGAGTCTACAGGCCTGCAAGTGTCTCTGTGTCTGACACTATCTCAATGCAATTTCCCACTGTGGGGTCCCTGCCTTATATCCTCCGAACTAAAAACTTGGTTCCTGCATCCCTACATGTTTCGCTGTTTACTCAGCGTCTTCAGGGGATGATATGCAGGCACTGCGTGTGGGGGCAGGGATCGAGCTTTAAATCCTCGGTTTAAGCAGGTGGGGTCAGTTCGTCTAATCTCTGTGTCTCTTCCGATGATGGACAGCATCTCGGCCAATAGATTACCAGTTCAGGGCGCACTCTAACAGCGTCACTACAATGATGCCTGTGATGTCATCCAGGGTATTGTATTGCGCATGCGCCAGTACTTACACGGTATTGGACTCTCTATTTCTTTTGTTTGCGTTTGCGCTCCTCCACTATATCACCATCCTTTTGATGAGGTTCAAAAGCGCATGCGTCAGCACTTTGAAAATAGTCCCGTCGATCAATCTTCTGCGCTTGCCCCCGCACTTAGAAAATTTTTTAAGTGCGGACGTCGGCACTTATGGATTCAAGCTTCCACCTCATTGCCGTACGCCTGTGTCTTGCCTAGACTGACACCCTCTGGTAGGTCTCCTATCCGTGTACTAGTGCTGTCGCTTGAGGACATGGTCTCATATCTTGGCCTCTATCTTGTTGTGTGGTTAGTACTTAAAGGCCACTATTGTACTACTCTTATTTGCGCATGCATTATCATTTGGGTTGCTTGTCCCCCTCTTATTCCATTATGGATTTAGATCTACATCCATCAGCCATAGTGATTGCTGTGAAGTGCCCTGTATATTTAAATACTATCATCATTTTTAGTTTTTATTGTTATTGTTTTGTTATTTTTCATTTATTATTTTTTATTAGTTATTTATTTTATTTTTGTATATATTTACAGATATCTCTATTAGGGCATCTCCTCCCATGGACAGAACACCCACAAGAGGAACACCCACCTGCCTTGGTAAGTTTTGTATAGGATATAAAGTAATTCACCTTTTTATATGAAAAATCAAGCCCCCCTTAAACGATCGCTCCTCTTTTTCTTATATGAACATCCTGAATCTAAACTATTATCAGAATTGAAAAATGCCATATTGGGTTATTTTATAGAAATGAGGCAAACGTGAAGCCCTCATTTAGCCCGTTTGGTGCTCGAGAATGGAGACGGTAAATCCATTTCGTCTCTTCTTGTTGTAATTTACAATCCACACTGCCTTGTCTGGGGCTTCCCTGTATTTTTTGTATACCCCAGATTTTTAAACCTGTGTTTTTGCCATCATGATATCTATACAAAAAGTAGTATATGTATTTTTAAAGAGTGATTAATAAAGATAAAAATGTTATGATTACTAGTCAGAGAGGTTGCAAAAGTTATGCTACGGTCCGAGTGACCATTTAACCCTTTTGTATAATATATATATAGCATTGCAACCTCCTGAGGGATCCTTTTGTTTGTTATTGAACAAGATGCATCCAGACATCCTCCCCATGCAGTTCTCAAACTATTTCAGTGGTGTTTCCATCAATTTCTGACCTTTTACTATGAACCAGACACCCTCCCCTCTTCAGAGCAGGAGGTGACTGGTTAAATGCTCGGGTTCTTCCATTGACTTCCATTGTGCTCAGGTGCTCGGTAGATCACCCGAGCATCTCGAGGTGTTCTACTCGAGCACCCAAGCACTTTGGTGCTCAATCAACACTATATCTGATAGGATCTGAATTGTGGTAGAAGCTGGGCTATATACCCTATAAAATCCATACTCTTGCTGTTGATCTTCTAAGAGCAATGGCAACATTTTCTAGACTTCTGGGATGGGTCTATCACTTACAGTAGGGGATTTAGTATCCAACTGCATCCGTCATAGGTTAAAAAGGAGGAAACCAAACTATACAATATGCTTACCAGATTTTTTATTTATTATTAAATGCACATAAACTGAATACTGAATTACTACTGAATTATTCTCATTATCATATATAGTTCATAACCTTAGTCTTTGCATTATGCATTATGTCTTTTTTTAAACTTAACCTAGTAACATTAATTTTAAATCTTTAAATTGAGCAAGGGAGCCTTGCATTTAAGGAGCTTAAGCAGTATCATTGTATTATCCCATGAGCTTGTCTTTCGGAAGCCTTGTAAAGGTACTGTGACAGGGCATGTTGGGGGAATTTGAGCGTGAGCTGTCAGTGAAAGCATAGCACTTCCCTGGTAACTAAATAGAGAACGTCATATTCAAATGCTCCTGGTACTGTGTGTGTCACAATCACTTAATTTACATGATCCAGTTTAATAGAAATAATGCTTAAATAAAATCTATTTGGAACATGATCTAATACATTTCTAATGATTAATGCTAAAAACTTGAAAGAAAATATCTGAAAATGATGATGCTCTGCTGTTTTTATTTATTTCTTCCACATCCCAGTGCCGTTGAACCATTTAACACACAATTATATTGACTTACCACAGTTGAAGCCCTCTACCAATATCTCTATATATGTCTTATTTCAGTGTATTATGAATTGCTTTTTGCATATTAGTTGATAATTGTAAATTTATAGTAAAACTGAAGTTAGAAGTTCACTATAGCTATAGGCCATATGGTGTCAGAATATAGGTACATAAAGAGAAAAAGGGGATTTTGTCATGGTAGGTGTATTTGAGTTTAGTTCTTAGATTGCAGTTGCTATGCACACATGCGCCAAGATCATAAGAGTAGCACACATTAATAATATATTTGAATCAAGTGCAATGTGGTTGCCCCTATTTCTGTAAAAGTAAGCCTGGTGGGTGCCTGGTGTGGAGGTATGACTTTTTTGTGACTTTTAAAGAAGTTGCACTTCATAAGTATGTCACAAATGTGATCTACTCTGAAATTCTGATCAAAATTTCACTCCAAATATAGGTAGCACTGAACGCCACAGTGCTCAAAAAATCATTAAATATTTACACAAGTGACCCCAAAAAGTTGTAGTGCCCTACTCGCAGCTTTTTGAATCCAGAATTATTGCATGCAGGACTTGGTAAATTGCCCCCTTGTTCTTGTAACGGTTACGTACACACACACACAGGAGGGAGGATAGTGACCACTGCACTCCACCCTCCCCCCTGGCCCTGCCTAGTTGCCTCACAAGTCCTTATGACAGGGAACAACTGGACGGCAATCCCTAGCTTAGAATACGTGCTGGGAGGACAGACAAGACAAATGACGAATAGTGAACGACCGGGTCAATACCAAGAGAGCAACGCAGTACGAAGGATAGAGAATAGTCAGGTGAAGCTGGGGTCAAATACCAGGAGAGTAATGAAGTACCAAAGGATCCGCAAAGAATCGTCAGGTGGAAGCCGGGGACAGAATACCAGGAGAGCAGCGCAGTACAGGAGGAGCAAGCAGAGGATCGTCAGGGAACAACAGGAATAGGTAAGTATGCCAGGTAACAAAAATCGCCAACAGGTAACCTGTGGCCAGCAGGCTGCCTGTTAAATACTGGCCAGCTAGGGTCATGTGACGTGGCCAGTGCCACATGACCCGCACTAGGTAGTACAGCTGAGCACCGAGTGCCCAGCTCGGTGCTCAGACCTCCCCTGGTTGCTGGGGGAACCGAGGACGCCGGCCGCGCTGAGTTTTTTTTTTTACACCATGTCCCATTTGAAGCCCCCCTGATGCATCCCTAGAGTAGAAACTTCAAAAAAGTCACAAATTTTGGAAAATACACCCCTCAAGGTATTCAAAACTGATTTTACAAACTTTGGTAACCCTTTAGGTGTTCCATAAGAGTTAATAGAATATGGAGATTAATTTTTTTGTATTTCACTTTTTGGGCAAATTTTCTATTTTAATAAATTTTTCCAGTAACAAAGCAAGGATTAACAGCCAAACAAAATCCAATATTTATTGTCCTGATTCTGTAGTTTATAGAAACACCCCTTATGTGTTCATGAACTGCTGTACGTGCACATGTCAGGGCGCATAAGGAAAGGAGCGCCATGTGGTTTTAGGTAGGCAGATTTTGCTGGACTGTTTTTTTTTTTACACCATGTCACATTTAAAGACCCCCTGATGCACCCCTAAAGTGAAAACTTAAAAATTTACCCAATTTTGGAAACTACGGTATAAGGTGGCCATTTTGTTGTACTATTTTAGGGTACATATGATTTTTAGTTGCTCTATATTACACTTTTTGTGAGGCAAGGTAAAAAAAAAATATGCTGTTTTGGCAACATTTTAATTTTTTGTTATTTACAATGTTCATCTGACAGGTTAGATTATGTGCTCTTTTTAAAGAGCAGGTTGTTACGGATGCAACAATACCAAATAAGACCTTTTTTTTGTTTTGTTTCAGTTTTACATAATAAAGCATTTAAAAAAAATATATATTATTGTCTCCACATTCTGAAAACCATATATATATATATATATATATATATATATTTAATTTTTTTTGGGGGGGGGGGCGATTGTCGGGGCTCATTTTTTGGTATGAGATGATGGTTTGATTGGTACATTTTTAGGATGCATATGACTTTTTGATTGCTTGGTATTACGCTTTTTATAATGTAAGGTGACAAAAAAATTTTTTTATTTTTTTTACGTTGTTCACCTGAGAGGTTAAGTATAGTGATATTTTTATACAGCAGGTTCTTACGGACGTGGCAAAACCTAATATCTATATTTTGTTTTATTTATTTAAGTTTTACACAAGAATATCATTTTTGAAAAAAATAAAAAATCATTTTAGTTTCTCCATAGTCTGAGAGCCATAGTTTTTTTTATTTATTTTATGGGTGATTGTCTTAGGTAGGGAATCATTTTTGGGTGTTGTGATGACAATTTGATTGGTACTATTTTGGGGTGCATATGACTTTTTGATCACTTGCTATTACACTTTCTGTGATGTAAGGTGACAAAAAATGGTTTTGACACCGCTTTTTTTTTGGGCGATTGTCTTAGGTAGGGTCTCAATTTTTTGCAGGATAATATGACTGATTGGCACTATTTTGGGGTGCATATGACTTTTTGATCGCTTGCTATTACACTTTTTGTGGCACTGTTTCTATCTTTTTTTTTTACAGTGTTCATCTGAGGGGTTGGGTCATATGATATTTTTATAGAGATGGTTTTTACAGACACGGCGATACCTAATATGTCTACTTTTTAATTTATTTAACTTTAACACAATAATAGCATTTTTGAAACAAAATTTAATATCTCTATGTTCTAAGAGCTAATTTTTTCTTTTCTTTTTTTTTTTGCGATTTTCTCACTTTTTGTGGAATGAGGTGACTACTTTATTGATACCATTTTGTAGTACAAATGCCTTTTTGACAAAAATGGCTTTTTTTGACACCATTTTTGTCATTTATTTTTTATGGTGTTTATCGGACAGTGTGGATCATGTGATATATTTATAAAGCTGGCTGCCATCTTGGTAAGCTTACAGAAGGAGGTAGAGAGATACAAACAAGATAACTAACACGGAGAACCATCTGCAACTGGTAGAAAGTAAACTAAAAGGTGATCAGTCCATGGTGCGGCAGGTACTGAAAATTAACCAGGCATTACAAGAAAAACTAGATGACTTGAAAAACCGCTCGAGGTGGAACAATCACTGGATTATAGGAATCCCAGAGACTATCCTTCCCAAACAGCTGCACCAAATCTGTGCTATGGACCTACCATGAGCCTTGGGCTTATATTGCAGACATTCAAGGTAGAGAGAGCACATTGATTGTGATTACCTAGAAAACAAAAGAATGGACGGGCTAAGGGATGTCCAAGACCAATTATTATAAAATACTTGGATAATACAAAAAAATCTGCAATATTGAAAGCCTTCAATCAGGAAGTACAGCTGAGCACCGAGTGCCCAGCTCGGTGCTCAGACTTCCCCTTGTTGCCGGGGGAACCGAGGACATCGGCCGCGCGGAGGAGATGTGCGCCGTCACCAAGGAGATCATGCACAGAAACAGTACGCCAACGGTGATGAGGAGAGCGCGTGCCTCGGTGTCCCATGACTGTTCTTGACTACTGAATCTTTGTTATAATGTATATTAAAAACCTAAGAGTGGCTTCTATTGAAAACTTTTTTCTGTCAAACTTGATTGTTCATTGTCTTAAAATTTAACTACTTCACATCCGTGCCATTTTCCCTTTCCTGACAGAGCAATTTTTTGGCAAATCTAACATGTGTCAGGTTATGTGGTAACAACTTTAAACCGCTTTTACTTATCCAGGCTATTCTGAGAATGTTTTCTCGTCACATATTGTACTTTGTGACAGTGGTAAAATTGAGTCAAAAAAAATAATTTTTAATTATAAAAAATACCAAATTTACCAACAATTTGGAAAAATTTGCAAATTTCCAAATTTCAATGTCTCTACTTTTATAATAAATAGTAATGCCTCCCAAAATAGTTATTACTTTACTTGCCCCATATATTTACTTCATGTTTGGATCATTTTGTGAATGCCATTTTATTTTTTGGGGACGTTAGAAGTTTGGAAGCAAATCTTGAAATTTTTCAGAAAATTTCCAAAACCCACTTTTTAAGGGCCAGGTCAGGTCTGAAGTCACTTTGTGAGGCTTATATACTAGAAACCACCCTAAAAATAACCCCATTTTAGAAACTACACCCCTCAAGGTATTCAAAACTGATTTTGCAAACTTTGGTAACCCTTTAGGTGTTCCACAAGAGTTAATAGAATATGGAGATTAATTTTTTAGAATTTCACTTTTTTGGCAAATTTTCTATTTTAATCAATTTTTACAGTAACAAAGCAAGGGTTAACAGCCAAACAAAACTCAATATTTATTGCCCTAAATCTGTGGTTTACAGAAGCACCCCATATGTGGTTATTAACTGCTGTACGTGCACATGTCAGGGCACAAAAGGAAAGGAGCGCCATGTGGGAAGGCAAATTTTGCTGGACAGTTTTTTTGACACAATGTCACATTTAAAGACTCCCTGATGCACCCCTAAAGTGAAAACTTAAAAAAAATTAAAAAAGTGACCCCATTTTGGAAACTACGGGATAAGGTGGCCATTTTGTTGTACTATTTTAGGGTACATATGATTTTTAGTTGCTCTATATTACACTTTTTGTGAGGCAAGGTAAAAAAATAAGCAGTTTTGGCAACATTTTTATTTTTTGTTATTTACAATGTTCATCTGACAGGTTAGATTATGTGCTCTTTTTATAGAGCAGGTTGTTACGGATGCGACAATACCAAATAAGACCTTCTTTTTTGTTTGGTTTCAGTTTTACAAAATAAAGCATTTAAAAAAAAATATTTATTGTCTCCACATTCTGAAAACCATTTTTTTTTTTTTGGGGGGGGGATTGTCCTATGTAGGGGCTAATTTTTTTGGTATGAGATGATGGTTTAATTGGTACTATTTTAGGATGCATATGACTTTTTTATCGCTTGGTATTACGCTTTTTGTGATATAAGGTGACAAAAAATGTTTGTTTATTTTTTTTACGTTGTTCACCTAGAGGTTAAGTAATGTGATAGTTTTATACAGCAGATTCTTACGGACGTGGCAATACCTAATAGCTATACTTTTTTAAATTTATTTAAGTTTTACACAATAATATCCTTTTTGAAACAAATAAAAAATCATACAAAAAAATCTGCAATATAGAAAGCCTTCAATCAGGATTGGGATCCAGTCATGTTAGATAACCATAAGGTGTTGGTGTTTGGAGGCAACTTGGCAGAAGTGGCAAGAAAAACCTTCTCCGCACTTTGCTCCTTTTTGGTGAAAAAACAGGTTTGCTTCTCCCTGGAATACCCAGCGACACTCAAGATTTAGGATGGGAGAGTATTCTAGTGGTCACAAATATTTGCAAATATCTACAGTTATTATAGTTATTCTGGTAAGGGGAAAGGGGATTTTGGGGGATGTTTATATAAATGTCAGGATAGAAAATGAAAATAATGGGTAAAATGCAGACTAGGGATTGTACATTTTGACTAGATAATTGACAGGCAGTTATGTGTGTTAATTTGATTCATATGTATTATTTTGTATTTTCTTTGTCTGAACTGTAATGAACATATCTTGCCCAATAAAACATTGTAATAAAAAAAAAGAATCCAAATTTAAAGTGCCACAAATACCCTGAAAAGTAATTTCAGGGTGGCCATCCAGTAATTAATAAGTTGATTGTTATATGCACTTGTGATAATCAAATTGTCTCATTATGCATTAAAAAATTTTATGAAACAAAAAAATTATAATAAACAGTAACACCTACGTATTCATAGTTTAATGTATGTGTAAAATAATACTGTAACTTACAAAATATGTTCAGTATAGAACTGCTAATTCAATGCATGTGTTAGTCTTACAAAATGTGCATGTCTGAATATAGATGCTTCTTATTGACATGGTGATGCAGTATATTGTATGCTGTGTGCACACAAAAGTTAACTCCATAGACCTTTCACATACAAAGCTGTGTCCTGATGGCATGATAAGCAATTCAGATTCCTGGGTAGCCACTGTGTATAACTATAGACGTTCCTTTAATATGAATTATAAACAATTGGATATATGATTCAGCTACTGCAATTACATTTAAGTTCCTATTGTCCAAAACTACAATATAGGTCTCACAATTTCTAATCTCACTTAAGATTTGATAGGGACTGATAGACCCCAAAACTTGGAATCAGGTAAATTCACACATCTCAACAAGTTGAAAAAACTGTGTATGATTTACAGACCTACAAAAAGACCCACGTTGCCACTAGAGATGAGAGGTGTATTGGAAAATTTGATTTGGCTGCTTCACTGAGATTTACAAAAAAAAAGGAATTTCTTTGTAAGTAGACAGGAAAAGGTGATTGCACCACTCCCAATCATTGCACCCCTCAGATGCCGTTTATTGCTGATTTTGGCATCTGACATTAATATTACAGTGTAAAATAAAAAATAAAATAAAACTTACCCTCATCCATTTGATCACTAAGAGCCGGCCGCTGCAATATTAGTTAAAGATCCAATGCAAAATCTCTTGCGGCCTGTGAAGACGCCATCACGTCGGCTGCCGTTGTGATGTCATGCATCACTGTGGGATACAATAGCTGGGGGCACCTCCAACAATGGAAAAAGAGTGCCGGCTCACGGTATGAAATTGACAATGCAAAAAAGAAGAAAAAGAATACCGAAACGAGAGCCGCACATCTAAAATATAACAAATTTATTGGAAAAGACAGACACAACACAAAATGATTAAAAATTGTCGTATACAACAAATCAAGGCCATGTAAACCATATATCAGTACATGCCATCCTGGCTCACCACAGGCATATGGACAAACCCCCACATCAATTAGTAGATAACAATAAAGTGCATGTAATCCATCAACAGGAATGAAAGATTCAAAATACTTATCATAAAAAGTATATCATGATGGGGGGCCTGCGTGGCGGTCAGGAGAAGAGCCCAACGCGTATCGCCAGACTTGCTAGCTTCCTCAGGAGTGCCTAGTCTCAAATGCTCCATGACTATACACATATATACAAGATAATCAATTACTGATGATTTTTACCTGTGTGCCAGGTCGCCATGTGGAGGAAGGGGGCCGCAACCTCCTCATTAGCATAAAGTAGGAGAGGGGGAGAGAGGAGAGGGGGGTGGGTGAAGATGTACAGAGTGCCAGCGTGCAGGCATTATAACATATATAGTGAGCCACATGTATACAGCGTTCGGCTGTGTCGACCGCGCATGCGCCCAAAAGAGCAAGCGCAGGCCGCGTTCCAAACACCGGATACGATCGGCCGCGCATGCCCATTGGACACCCGCTGCGTGTCAACAGCCGGAAGCTGAGACTCAGACCTGATTGCAGGACCAGGAGTGTATGAGGAGCCGCGGGCTGCGCTCCAAGCACCGGATGCGAACAGCCGCGCATGCCCATTGGACATCCACTGCGTGTCAACGGCCGGAAGTTGCGTCGCAGACCTGAATAAAGGATCAGAAGTATATGGAAAGCCGCGGGCGAGTGCACAGCTGCGAAAAAATGAACTAACAAAGGATAAAATGTTGAAGAGTATAAATGTATAATACTGAAAATATGACTATTGCAGATAGCCTGGTACAAAATCTGCTATATTCAAGAAAAAAGTATACACATATATAAAAATGAATTAGTGCATATCAAAAAACCACATTAAAACCCTCAATTAGACTTATATTACTATCGTCTAGTTAATTCATGTGCAGAATTAACCGTCAGTCAATTAAGACTTGACGTGTTAATTCGACAACGTGACCAACACCCAAAACAATGTGAAAATTACACTTACCCTACTATTACATCTTGTCTCAACCTTTCTTTGTTTAATTTATGAAAATTAATTTTATCAATTATGTTGTCAATATTTAAATTCTCTCCCTTTTGAAGAAATTTTTTGGGACAAGAAAATTATTTAAAGTTTTTTATTTTTTATATTTTATTTTTTATATTTTATTTTTTATATTAATATATTATTATTATTTGTTTTTTTGTTATTTTTATATTATTTTTATATTTTATATATTTTATATTTTTTATTCATTACTTTTTATATATAAATATTCTTTACTATATTTTCAGTTCTTTATATTTTATATATATACTATCATTCTGCATATAACCAATTTCCACCATTACAATTTTTTATATATCCAATTTATTAGCTTATATTTTAATGTTTTTTATAATTATTTTTTATATATAATAATCTCTTTTTGTGTTTTATAATACATTTTATTATTTTATATATTATTATATGTAAAAGATTTTTATCAGTATTTTTCAGATTATAATTTCAAGATAATTGTTGTATTTGACCATTTTTTATACTCTTCACATTATTAGAAAAAAGGGGAAAAGAGAGATTCTTCGCTCTGTGCTGTCGCCCACAGCGCCCCACACACAGGCCACATAAATGAGGAAACATTTCACAGGATGAGGTAATCAATGAAGTGCTGCACCAAAATATAAACAACTAAGACAAAACAAAAAATATAAATAAAAATAAAAATTATTATATAAATAAAAATAATAACAATCTAGTACATCAAATATATCAAATAGATCATCTACTACATGTCCAATCTAAGGATGATCATAGGTGATCCTCTTCCATAGTGATTTAGTGGGATTCTTTCAAATAAGTGACAAAGAGGTCCTCTCCATGCCAAAGCGCAGAGAAGAGAATAATCCGTTGGATCCAAGAAAAAAGACGAAAGACCAAATAATCACGTGAGAAACCGTGTGTATATCTAAAAGAAACAAACAAACAAAAAGAAAGTGAGAAATGCAGAACATTACCTAGCATAAAAACCTGTGAATAAAAGTTCCTTGTTAAGGCCCTGCGGAGACAAACAATCCAGATTGTAAATCCAACGGGATTCCGCTTTAAGCAGACATTGTGTCATCCGTGTACCCCTGATACTATAATTTATTTTCTCCAAACCCACCACCTGTAAACCATTGTACTTACCACCATGATGGTCCAAAAAATGTGCAGCCACAGAAGTAAGAATTTTCTCCTCATCGGCTTGATCCCGAGCGGCCAGATTGATATTGGACATATGTTGCTGCATCCGTTTGCGCAGTTCTTGTGAGGTTTGGCCCACATACAATTTCTTACACGGGCAAATGATCCCATAAACAACATTTCTGGTGCGGCAGTTTATGTAATGGTGCAAACGTACACATTCCTTGCCATTCACGAAGTTATCTCTTCCCAACATGAATGGGCAGACGTTGCATTGGCCACAGGGGTGTGTGCCCTTCAATTTAATGCCTCTGTTTAGTCCCCGTGTGGGACGCTGAAAATGGCTGCACACAAGTTGGTCCTTGAGGGAGGGCGCCTTGCGGGCAATAATCTTCGGCTTGTCATCCAAAAGGGGCGTCAATCTGTGATCTGAAGTGAGCAGGAACCAATGGTTCTCCAAGATTTTGTATAACGCTGACCACTGATTGTTATAGCGTGTAATTAAATGTATCCTGCCATCCCTGGTTTTTGGTTTCGGAGTGAACAATTCCATTCGCTCAGTGCTCTTCGCTTCTTCATAGGCATGGGAGATAAGCTTCCTGGGGTAGCCCCTTTTCTGGAACCGTGATGTCAGATCTGCCGAAGCTGTCCTGAAGTCGGTTAGGTTAGTACAATTGCGCCGCAATCTAAGAAACTGCCCTTTTGGTATTCCTCTCTTCATATGGGCTGGATGAAAACTTTGATAATGTAACAAATTATTAGTGGCCGTACTCTTTCGAAAAAGGGATGTGGCAATCCGTTCATTTTCCTTACGCAGTCTCAGATCCAAAAATTCCACCGTATCATCCGAGATATTATATGTCAAATGAATATTCAAGTCATTTTGGTTCAGTGTTTCGATGAATTGGATACAGGTCTCCTTGGAGCCCTGCCAAAAGAACAAGACATCATCAATATAGCGGAACCAGCCCACCACGCCCTCCCGGAAAGACGTCGACGGGTACACGCAAGCTTCCTCCCACCAACCCAAAAAGAGGTTTGCGTAGGAGGGCGCACAGCGTGCCCCCATCGCCGTTCCGGACTCCTGCCTATAAAAAGTCCGATCAAAAACAAAATAGTTGTGATGTAACACAAAATGCAGGAGACTCACCAGAAAGGCGCGGTGGGCTGGCTCCCCCGAGGTTGACTTCTCCAAGAAGTAGGTAGTGGCACTAATGCCATCCTTGTGTGCAATATTCGTGTACAAAGACTCAACGTCGCAGGTCACCAGCAATACATTAGAGGTAATTGACAGTTGTTCCAACATTTCAATCAGGTGGAGAGAATCCCGCACATATGAGGGTAATCCTAGAACCATAGGTTGGAGAAAAAAGTCCAAATAAGTGCAGGCCTGTTCACACAAACCCCCAATGCCGGCCACAATGGGTCGACCTGGGGGGTTGTGGAGGTCCTTATGCACTTTCGGGAGCATATAGAACGTGGGGATAATCGGTTCACTCACCTCGAGAAATTGATGCTCCTTTTTAGTAATGATGAACATATCCCGAGCTGATTTCAATAGTTGGTCCAGTTTTTTCTTGAAAACCACTGTGGGATCCGAGGGTAAGGGTACATAAAATGCTCCATTTTTCAGCTGTCGAGTCGCCTCTTGTATGTATAAGTCCATGTCCCATAGGACCACATTACCGCCCTTATCCGCCTCTTTGATGACAAAGGTGCTATTGACCTGCAATTTTCGTATAGTATCGGATTCCAGGCTATTCAGGTTTCTACCTTGCAGGCAATCAGGTTTAAGTTTCTGTATCTCATGTACTATGGCTTGAAAAAAGAGTTGAATGTTAGGAAATAAATTGAATGAAGGGGTAAGTAGAGAGGGCTTATTCAAGGTGAAACACCTCCTACCTGTTTCGGACTCATTTTCTCGCAGAAGGTCCATGAGATCCATGAATACCCCACGTTCATCCTCAGCCAGAGTTTGTAAAATTGATGGTTGATTATATAGAAGTTTAAAACAAAGTTGTCTGCAAAACAAATATGTGTCTTTAACAAATTCAAATTTGTCCAAGATTCGCATGGGGGAGAAGGAGAGTCCTTTTTCCAATATGGATTTCTCCTGGGGGGTCAGGTTATATGTAGATAGATTTATGACCTGAAGAGCATTAGTGTCCATACCATTTAGTACTGTTGTAGTCGTCTCTTTTGGAAAAGTGGATAGTTGTTGCCCCTGCGATGTTGTGGTCCTCTTTTTCTTGGATTTGCGTAGTCCCCTCCTTGTCCTCCATCGTCGCTGGCTTCTGATAAAAAATCGCCCTCACTCAAGCTCTGATCACTAGGATCAGTGTGACCACCAGTTATTCTTGTTGATGGATTCATGGTATTATTTCTACCCTGGCCACGCATATTCCCTGCATGCTTCCACTTAAAGGCCTGTTTATTTTCAAAATCTGTTTTGTCCCTTTGAAATTTAGACTTCTTCCCCATCATTATCTCTTTGTCATACTTGTCCAATATTTCCCTTAATTTGGTATAGTAATTCTCAACCTTAGTTTTGTCATGTAGGGCCAGCCTTGCCTCCAGACCGACCAGCCTCTGTTTCGTCAAGCGCAGTAGATCCTTGTCATGCTCAATAAGCATGCCCATGAGGATTTTAGAGCATTGGGATAAACCCTGTTCCCAGGTGCTTCTAAATTCGGGGGTTACCTCCCAGGCAGGAAATTTCTGCACCCTGAGGCCCCTAGGGATAATACCACATTTAACATATTCTTCTAGGCTCTTAACATTCCACCATACCCTAGAAAATAACTTGTGTGCATCAGACAGCTCATTACTCAAAGCCCTAAAATCACCACCGTCCTCCAAATCTCCCCCCTCCCCCTGGAATACCACAGAAACCTGAGAGTTCCATGCCGCCTCCCTATCCTCCACATGCACTGCCATATGGACACACAGACTATCAAATAGATATAACAATGTAAATAGGAGTGCCTCCCCAAGAAGACAGTGAAGAAACACTGCTAAAAAGTTAGAACCATGGGATACAATAGCTGGGGGCACCTCCAACAATGGAAAAAGAGTGCCGGCTCACGGTATGAAATTGACAATGCAAAAAAGAAGAAAAAGAATACCGAAACGAGAGCCGCACATCTAAAATATAACAAATTTATTGGAAAAGACAGACACAACACAAAATGATTAAAAATTGTCGTATACAACAAATCAAGGCCATGTAAACCATATATCAGTACATGCCATCCTGGCTCACCACAGGCATATGGACAAACCCCCACATCAATTAGTAGATAACAATAAAGTGCATGTAATCCATCAACAGGAATGAAAGATTCAAAATACTTATCATAAAAAGTATATCATGATGGGGGGCCTGCGTGGCGGTCAGGAGAAGAGCCCAACGCGTATCGCCAGACTTGCTAGCTTCCTCAGGAGTGCCTAGTCTCAAATGCTCCATGACTATACACATATATACAAGATAATCAATTACTGATGATTTTTACCTGTGTGCCAGGTCGCCATGTGGAGGAAGGGGGCCGCAACCTCCTCATTAGCATAAAGTAGGAGAGGGGGAGAGAGGAGAGGGGGGTGGGTGAAGATGTACAGAGTGCCAGCGTGCAGGCATTATAACATATATAGTGAGCCACATGTATACAGCGTTCGGCTGTGTCGACCGCGCATGCGCCCAAAAGAGCAAGCGCAGGCCGCGTTCCAAACACCGGATACGATCGGCCGCGCATGCCCATTGGACACCCGCTGCGTGTCAACAGCCGGAAGCTGAGACTCAGACCTGATTGCAGGACCAGGAGTGTATGAGGAGCCGCGGGCTGCGCTCCAAGCACCGGATGCGAACAGCCGCGCATGCCCATTGGACATCCACTGCGTGTCAACGGCCGGAAGTTGCGTCGCAGACCTGAATAAAGGATCAGAAGTATATGGAAAGCCGCGGGCGAGTGCACAGCTGCGAAAAAATGAACTAACAAAGGATAAAATGTTGAAGAGTATAAATGTATAATACTGAAAATATGACTATTGCAGATAGCCTGGTACAAAATCTGCTATATTCAAGAAAAAAGTATACACATATATAAAAATGAATTAGTGCATATCAAAAAACCACATTAAAACCCTCAATTAGACTTATATTACTATCGTCTAGTTAATTCATGTGCAGAATTAACCGTCAGTCAATTAAGACTTGACGTGTTAATTCGACAACGTGACCAACACCCAAAACAATGTGAAAATTACACTTACCCTACTATTACATCTTGTCTCAACCTTTCTTTGTTTAATTTATGAAAATTAATTTTATCAATTATGTTGTCAATATTTAAATTCTCTCCCTTTTGAAGAAATTTTTTGGGACAAGAAAATTATTTAAAGTTTTTTATTTTTTATATTTTATTTTTTATATTTTATTTTTTATATTAATTATATTATTATTATTTGTTTTGGTTTTTTTTTTGTTTTTTTTATATTATTTTTATATTTTATATATTTTATATTTTTTATTCATTACTTTTTATATATAAATATTCTTTACTATATTTTCAGTTCTTTATATTTTATATATATACTATCATTCTGCATATAACCAATTTCCACCATTACAATTTTTTATATATCCAATTTATTAGCTTATATTTTAATGTTTTTTATAATTATTTTTTATATATAATAATCTCTTTTTGTGTTTTATAATACATTTTATTATTTTATATATTATTATATGTAAAAGATTTTTATCAGTATTTTTCAGATTATAATTTCAAGATAATTGTTGTATTTGACCATTTTTTATACTCTTCACATTATTAGAAAAAAGGGGAAAAGAGAGATTCTTCGCTCTGTGCTGTCGCCCACAGCGCCCCACACACAGGCCACATAAATGAGGAAACATTTCACAGGATGAGGTAATCAATGAAGTGCTGCACCAAAATATAAACAACTAAGACAAAACAAAAAATATAAATAAAAATAAAAATTATTATATAAATAAAAATAATAACAATCTAGTACATCAAATATATCAAATAGATCATCTACTACATGTCCAATCTAAGGATGATCATAGGTGATCCTCTTCCATAGTGATTTAGTGGGATTCTTTCAAATAAGTGACAAAGAGGTCCTCTCCATGCCAAAGCGCAGAGAAGAGAATAATCCGTTGGATCCAAGAAAAAAGACGAAAGACCAAATAATCACGTGAGAAACCGTGTGTATATCACCATGATGGTCCGTTGGATCCAAGAAATGCATCACTGTGTACGGGATCTTTAATCAAAATGGTGGAGGACACCTTTTCACGTTCAAACGTATGAGGTAAGTGATTTTTTTCTTTATTACTGCCATTCAAGGAAAATCTGATTTGTTGCCATGAAACACGAGGAAATTTGGCTTTGTGGTGAATCAAGTTTTCCCTGAAATTTGTATCGAAGTCCACTTTGTGAACTTTGTTTTCCCTCAGCACTAATTGCTACCATGCTTCCATTGGGGAGCATGATATATGACCCCCCTCAAAGTTAGCTGATCATGTGAAACCCAACCAATAGATTTCACTTTTAGCACATCCTAAGGGTGTTATTCTGGAAGTCCCCAGTTTTTCACCCTTTAACTCGTATACATGGGTCTGGATATCACTGGAGGGTAACCACCAGGCCACTACCTCCTGGGGTAGTTTCTGTGTATTCTGATTGTCCATATTGCATCCTATGTCAGAATTATTTTTTCAATTGCATTATAAACTGCTCATTTCCAAGGGAGCTGTGGTAGCTGTGCTTGCACACTATAAAAAAAGATAGAAACCACTCTGGTGGCTAGGACCATGAGAGCGCACATAGGCACGCATGCACAGCAGCTACTATCCCAGCTACTAGGGATGAGCAAATCAACTTCGGATGCTTCATCCGAAGTCGATTTGCATAAAACTTTGTTACAATACTGTATAAAGCGAGCACTCCGTACAGTATTCGAATGTATTGTCTCAGATAAGTAAATGTTATTACTTCACGAAGTCTCGCAAGACTTTGGGTAATAACTTTGTAAATTAATTTCTACTGTGAAAAACCTTTGTACAGAAACTCTGTTTTGGTTCCAGGTGGTACCTTGAAACTAAACCCGAGTTCGGTACAATGGTTTCTTACAGTGGAAATTAATTTGCGAAGTTTTTACCCAAAGTCTCGCAAGCCTTCACAAAGTAACTTCAGCTCATTGGAGACAATACAATTCTAATACTGTAAAGAGTGCTTGTTCCGTACATTATTCTAATGAAGTTTTATGCAAATCGACTTTGGATAAAGCATCCGAAGTCGATTCGCTCATCCCTACTGGCTATCATGCACTGTATCTGCACGGCAGCAGTGGCTGTAATCCCTATGTACAATGCGAGCAGTGTATAGTGCGAAGAAAAAAATGAGTCAAGCTAGTAAAGGAGACAATATCAAGAATCATAATACATTAGTAAGTGTGCTGTATTAACTTTGTTTACATCATAAATGCCATTTGCTGAAGTGAGACAGCTTCTTTAAATTATGTTAATTAAAGCATCCACATGTATACAAGGAACATGAGTCAGTACCTGATCTATTGAATTCTATATAAGGTTATTTTATCACATTCAGAAATCAATGAGAAGATTAGTGTTTATTGAGCACCAAAGTGTGCGGGTGCTCAGGTGCTCGGGTCGAACACCTCAGGATGCTCGGGTGCTCTACCGAGCACCTGATCACAATGGAAGTCAACTGGAGAACCCGAGCATTAAACCAGGCACTCCCTCTCTGAAGAGTGGAGGGTGTCTGGTTTATGGGAAAAGGTCAGATATTGATGGAAACACTACCAAACTGGTTTGGGAACAGCATGGGGAGGTTGTCTGGATGCATCTTGGACTCCCAGGTCACTACTGGGAACAATGTTGTCCGAGTAGTATGCTACTTTTACATAATGACAATAATACGCACAAAACCGAAGATAAAAATTGTTAGAAACATTCTTTCCTATATATCTACTTGTATATAAAGGGCAAGTGCTGACAAAAATTACAAGGAAGAGGCACTCCGATATAACCTGTATATTACATAATGGGAGGCCTCATTCACATTGTGGAACAATTGTTCAGTTAGTGGGACTCCTACACTCATAAATCCTATGCACTAACTGAAATGGCTATCAAAAAATACAAAGAAGCGGCACTCCAATACACCCTTTATTACACATAAAGGAGGGCATCATACACCCTTGAGAAATTATGATTGATGGCCTGCAGGTGACCCCCAAAAACATTAGGAGCAAGGGCCTTCTGGTGACCCTATACAACATTACGGGTGAGGGTCTGCTGCTGAGCTGACCATCTAAAACATTAGGGGTGAGGGTCTGTTGCAGAGCTGACTCTTATATGTGAGGGCCTTCAGGTGAGCTGACCCTCTAAAAGATTGTAGGTGAGGGCCAGCAGGTGAGCTGACCCTCACTAATATTGTAGGTGAGCGCCTGCTGGTGAGCTGCCCCCCAAAAACATTACATGCGAGGGCTTGCAGGTGAGCTGACCCTCTAAAAGATTGTAGTCGAGGGCCTGCTGGTGAGTTGACCCTCAAAAACATTATATGCGAGGGCCTGCAGGTGATATGACCCTCTAAAAGATTGTAGGTGAGGGCCTGCTGGTGAATTGACCGTCTAAAACATTATATGGGAGGGCCTGCAGGTGAGCTGACCCTCTAAAAGATTGTAGCTGAGGGCCTTCTGGTGAGCTGACCCTGAAAAACATTATATGCGAGGGCCTGCAGGTGAGCTGGCACTCTAATAGATTGTAGGTAAAGGCCTGCTGTTGAGCTGACTCTCAAAAACATTATATGTGAGGGCCTGCAGGTGAGATGACCCTCTAAAAGATTGTAGGTGAGGGCCTTCTAGTGAGCTGAGCCTAAAAAACATTATATTTGAAGTCTTGCAGGTGAACTGACACTCTAAATAATTATAAGTGAGGGCTTGCTAATGAGCTGACCCTCCAAAACATTACATGCGAGGGCCTGCAGGTGAGCTGACCCTATAAAAGATTGTAGGTGAGGGTCTGCTGGTGAGCTGACCCCAAAAACATTACATGTGAGGGTCTGCAGGTGAGCTGATCCTCTACAACATTAGGAGCGAGGTTAGACTAATAAGCATGTTGATATGATGGAAGAGGAGGAAGAGGAGGACGAGAAAAGGAAGATTGCACTATATACCCTTTTTTGTGGTGGAAGGTGTGCATGGGAAAACAGTGTATTCAGTACAATCACATTTAAAGTGCCTTTATGTTCAGCCGCTTTCCTTACTATGCCCCCAGCAGCACTAAATACCCGTACTTACAAAACGCTGGCAGCAGGGCAGGCCAGCACCTCCAAGGCGTAGAGAGCAAGTTCATGCCATGTGTCCAGCTTGTAAGGCACAGAGGGATCATCGAGGACGCTGACACGGTCTGCTACGTACTCCCTTACCATCTTCCAATTTCTTTTCCTCCTTGTGACACTAGTCCGTGCATCAGGGTGAGGGTGCTTGCAGGGTGTCATGGAACTGCCCCAGGCTTTGGAAACTGTTGAGAAAACCAAAAAAAGATGATGGGTCACTTAAAGTACAAAAGCACATGTAGAGCCAAAGTAATCACAAAATAGCATAATTTTCTATTGAAAATCACATAAAGACATAATTGACAAAAGCCACAATAAATAATTGACACAAGCCACAACACATTTAAAAAGTTAAAAACCAAGAGGACTGATGGTGGGCCATTGGTGTATATTGAAAAAAGTGCAAGTGCAATATTTGTGGTTGGCCACTAGTAGAAAAGTTGGTTAAACCAAACTACTATGGCTCAATACTTAACCATGTGGGTGATGGTACACACCACAAAAAGTGACTGGAGCATAGAAGCAGTAAAATATCATAAGCACATAGCAAGTACTGACCAACCAAGTTTTTACACCGCACACAACCACCACCAGTAAGCTCCCCAATGCACGTTTTGTGTTAGCTTTTTCAAGGGGGTGAAGGTTTGTTCCATATATCTGCAGATTAATTTTGTTATTATGTACTATTGATTCATAGTACATCCTCCTCATCCTTCTCCTCCTCCTCATCATCCAATTTGCGCTGAGAAGACAAACTGAGGGTGGTCTGGCTATGTCTTCACCCATTTCCACCTCTTCCACATGCAAAGTGTCAGCCTTAATTGTGAGCAGAGAGAGTTTGAGTAGACACAGAAGTGGGATGGTGGCGCTGAAAATAGCGTTATGGTCGCTCACCATCTGTGTTGATTCCTCAAAGTTTCTTAAAATCTCACAGAGGTCAGACATCCATGCCTACTACTCACTTATGAATAGCGGAAGCTGAATGGAAAGGCAACAACCATGTTGCAGCTGGTATTTCACTACTGCCTTCTGCTGCTCACAAAGCCTGGTCAATATGTAGAATGGGGAGTACCAGAGCGTGCTCACAACACACAACAGTCAGTGAGCTGGCAATTGTAAGTGCTGCTGCAGCGTTGACAGACCGGCTGAGGCTGTCGATGACTTGTGGAAATGGGCACATACACTGCGCACCTTCACCAGTAGCTCAGTCAAATTAGCGCACCACTGAACAACTAAGTTGAAGACGTGAGCTAGGCATGGAATGTGTTTGAGCTTGCCGAGCTCCAAAGCTGTCATTAAGTTGCAGCCATTATCAGACACAACCATACCTGGTTCTAGGTTTAGTGGCGAGAGCCACAGCTCAGTCTAGTCTCTTATCCCCTGCCATAGGTCTGCGGTGGTGTGCTGTTTTTCACCTAAGTAGATCAGCTTAAGCATGGCCTGTCGACACTTCCCCACTGCAGTGCTACACTGCTTCCATCTACCGACTGATGGCTGACTGGTGCTGCAAGAGAACAATTCTGAGTTGGAAGTGGAGGAGGAGGTGGAGGAGAAGTGGGGGTTGGATCTAGGGCTCGCAATCCTTGGCGTAGGTAGCACCTGTGCCATCCCAGAGTACGACTCGCTCACGGCCTCCACAACGTTCACCCAGTGTGCCGTTAGGGAAATGTAGCGTCCTTGGCTGATAGCACTTGTCCTTGTGTCAATGATTAAGTGGACCTTTCCAGTAACTGCGTTAGTCAGGGCACGGGTGATGTTGCGGGACACATGCTGGTATAAGGCGAGCATGGCACACTGTGAAAAATAGTGGCGCCTGGAGACTGCGTAACGAGGGACGGCTACCGACATACGGCTGCGGAAGGCCTCAGTGTCCACAAGCCTAAATGGTAACATTTCCAGGGCCAGTAATTTGGAAAGTTGTGCATTTAGTGCTATGGCCTGCGGGTGGGTGGCTTGGTATTTGTGCTTGCATTTAAATACCTGGGGTAAGGACATTTGTGCGCTGCACTGGGACACGAAATGGTGCTTGCGAAGGTCCAGGTGCAGGGCGGAAGGCATCCGGACCTGCGCCTTCTACAGGGGATTGGCCAGCACATAACAGAGGGGAAGAGGAGGCAGTGGTGTGACCCTCATACATAGATTGTGGACCCAGGCGTCCGGTCCACCTATTACGGTGCTTTGATGACATGTGGCAGATCATGCTGGTGGTGGTGAGGTTTCTAGTGTTCACGCCCCTGCTCGATTTTGTATGGCACAGCTTGCAAATTACAATTCTTTTGTTGTCTGCACTTTCCTAAAAAAAGCGCCATACTGCGGAACACCTACCCCTTGGCAAGGGAGATTGCAGGCCTGTTTGGCGTGGCGCGCCAGTTGCAGGCCTGTTTGGTGTGGCGCGCCTTCTCCCTTTTGCCACCCCACTGCTTCCTCAAGCCTGTTGTGGTGCTTCGGATCCCTCCCCCTCTGTACTGCTGTCCTCGCTCGACTTGCTACCTTCCCAGGTTGGGTCAGTGACTAAATCATCCACAACCTCCTCATCCACTTCCTCACTCTGCCTTATCCTCCTGACTTGTTGACCTAACAACAACCTGATTTTTTGACAACTGTGTTTGATCCTCACTATCAACCTCTTCAGACACTAATTTCCGTTGACTTATTGGCAACTGTGTCTCATCATCATCATCCACCTCATGAAACACTAATTGCCTTTCCCCACTGTCATCTTCTTATGACTGTGGATACTCAAGAGTTTGGGAATCAGGGCACAAGATCTCATGTCCCTCTTCAAGTGGGCCGAGAGGCCCAAATTAAGGAATGGCGCTGAAAAGAACTCATTGGAATATCCGCATGTGGGATCACTTGTTTGGCAAGACTCTGATTGGTGGGAGCAAGGAGCATCAGGTGAGAATTGTGTTGACCAGACTCTTGGCTACTGAGACTGGACTTGGTGGAAGACACGGTGGTGCTTAACTGCCTGGAAGCATTATCTGCTGCAATCCAACTGACCACCTGGTCGCACTGGTCTGACTTTAAGAGTGTTGTCCTGTACCTCCCTGCAAACTGGGACATGAAGCTAGGAATTGTGGATGATTGTTTTTCTTGTGCTCTTGCAGCAGGCACAGTTTCAACGCACCCAGGGCCACGGCCTCTGCGTGCACCATCAGCATCACGGCTACTTCCCTGTGCCTTACTGCTCGCCTTCTTCATATTAAATGTTATATATGTTTGAAAGTATGTCACACGTACAGTAGCGTAAGGTTTGTAAGTGTCTGAAATAAAAAATAAAAAAAGGTATTTGGGATGTGAAAACGTCACACAGGAGATATACCGCAGATAATGTCAATGCTGTCACCAGCGGCTAATAAAAAATTACAGGGAATGTCACAGGTATTTGGGATGTGGAAACGTCACACAGGAGATATACCAGAGATAATGTCGCTGATGTCAGCATCGGATAATATAAAATTACAGGGAATGTCACAGGTATTTGGGATGTAAAACGTTACACAGGAGAAATACCGCAGATAATGTCGCTGATATCACCAGCGGCTAATAAAAAATTACAGGGAATGTCACAGGTATTTGGAATGTGGAAACCTTACACAGGAGATGTAACCTAGGTAATGTCACTGTCCGCAGCGGACACCGTCTACGGAAAAAGTATACTGGTTGTCACAGATATTTTGGGGATGTGCACACGTTACACAGGAGATGTAGCTTAGATAATGTCGCTGTCTGCAGCAGTCGAACTATTGCAAGCTATTTAGCACAGGATGCGCTAAAAATAGATATTGCTGCCACACACAATAGTCCTTAAAAGGACTTGTGGGTCTCTGACAAGTTTTTTAACTTAAAAAAATAAAAAAGTGCTCCCTACACTATCTTCCCTTCTTCAGCAAAGCTCTCCCTGAATAACACTGAGCCGAACACGTGTCATCGGGTGCTATTTAGCCAACCAATCACTGTAATGTCAGTAATCAACATGGCTACGGCATTACAGTGAAGGGCAGGACTTAACTGCACGTTTATTGGCTGCTTAGCAGACAACATACGTGCAGGGATGAGACTCGAACATTGCGCTCGTGCATATGTGGTATTCGGCCGAATACCTTCATGTGCCAAGCATCGAGATTCTCGAGCCGAACTGGTGTTCGGCCAAGCATGCTTGATCAACACTAGAGAAGATGCCCCCAACACTTATTTTCAATGACAGATTCTGTGTTATTAGAATACAGTGTAAATAGTACCTTTTATTGAAATTCTGCCTGTGATGATAATGAGATGACTGCTGAGAAGTGATCACTACAAATTAGTAAGTCAGGACAACTGCCAGATTTTAATTTTTTTTTAAATATGATGCTGAAATACGCCTATATTAGGCATATTTCAGGCGCAGAGTGCGCAGCAAGTTAGTTACGCTGCAATCTGCTAATTCTCCCTGCTCACGACAGGTCTATAAAAGTGGGTGTGTCATGGAGAAGTTGCAGATTGCGTCACAACTAACCTGCAGGCACGTCTGATTTACTATTTTCTACTCCTGAAACACGGTCTAAATAAAAGCAAGCTAGGAAGCTGTCTTAGGGCCGCTTCACACGAGCGGATGCCGTGCGTGGCATCCGCTCCGTGAAAGAGTGCCAAGACCCGCTGCAGACTGCAGAGGCACGGAGCGGTAACATGACTGTTAATGCTCCGTGCCTCTCTGTGATCTCTTTACTACGAAATCACAGTGACAACTGTGATTTCGTAGTAAAGAGATCACAGAGAGGCACGGAGCATTAACAGTCATGTTACCGCTCCGTGCCTCTGCAGTCTGCAGCGGGTCTTGGCACTCTTTCACGGAGCGGATGCCACGCACGGCATCCGCTCGTGTGAAGCGGCCCTTACATTTAGAACTGGCGGAGAATTTATGTAGAAGCCAGCGCCTCTTCATAACTCCAGGAGATCCACTGCCAAATATAGGGGTTATTAAGACTGGTGTCTAAAATGCTGGTTATAAAAAAAAATGTGCCCTTTGGTTTTTGTTTTTTTCTTTTCTTTCTTTTTCAAGAGGTATTTTGCATCTAAGACTCAAACTTATGAACACAGATATTAGTTTTCGCATTTTTTTTTTTTACATGAATGTATGCGTTAATGAATAACTGCTTGAAGGCGCCTGTCAGTGTAAAGTGATGGATGGAATTATTGACAAAAATTTTAAAATAAAAAGATCATATAATATTAAACCATATGATTTCCAGTTATATATTTCAAACATATGAAAAGATGGGAGCAAAAAAATGGTACGCTAACGCATTTTCTCTTGACACATTCCCTGCCAAGGCAGGACTCACCATGTTGCATATAAATTATATTTCCAAGGTAATTCTTACAAAATCATTTTTGAAGCTCCTCTTCCAACCTTTGTTAAATAGGTCAATCACAGTAAATGACCTGGTGTAATTGTCTAGTGTGTTAAATGTGCATAAAATAAATACTAGCCCCATCAACAGCACAGATGTTATTCACTTCTGGATTTGAAGGAAAAGTAGCCAACTAAGGGCTCATGCACACAACATATTTTCTTTGCGTGTCTTTTTTTTGCAGACCATATGCTCAACCATTCACTTCAATGGGTCTGCAAAAAAAAAAGGAAGTTACTCCATGTGCATTCCGTTTCCGTATGTCCGTATTTCTGTTCCGCAAAAAAATAGAACATGCCCTTTTATTGTCCGCATTACAGGCAAGGCTAGTACTGTTCAATTAGGGGCCAGCTGTTCCGTTCCGCAAAATACAGAATGCACATGGACGTCATCTGTATTTTTTGTGGATCCGTTTTTGCAGACCTCAAATTACCTACAGTCGTGTGCATGAGCCCTAAGGGTCATGTACAATAAAGCAGTGTACAGTGTAAGACAGAAAAAGTAAAAGGTTAATCCTGGCACTGTGATTTTCATTAGTAGGTAGTGATGATAGGTTCCTCGAGATCACATGTTGTAGATCAAACATCAAAAAACTCTAAAATTGACTTACATTTCTTTTATTTTATTTTTTATTTTTTTATATATGTATTGTGGGGATCCGCTCTGGTAGGCAGTGGTAGCGAGTGCAGTATAGAGGCAACACAGAATGGTCTTGGTGTAAAACACGATGCTTTGTTTATTCACACGGTGCATACAAGTGAAAGACGGTGCAGTTCATAGGGAGGGTGATCACACACAACAGCAAAATAATAATTCAAACACAGCAAGTCCCTGCTGCCGGCTACTTGAGGCCTGTTTCAGTCACATAAAGCAAAGTCTATTTAAAGCCAGGAGTAATGTCACCTTTTTCTCCTTGGTGAAGTAAGTCCATGGGTCTTGCTTCTAGCCACAGGACACGGATCCCTCCTGGGTTCAGCTGCAGGATCCTGCACAGTCCTCCACAGGCCTCAGCACACAGCCCAGCTCACCTCCACTTCTCACTCTCACAGCCAGAGAACACAGAAGCTTCACATTGCACACCACACCCTTGTTGCTGGTCAGGTTTTAACCCTTCCCTGCAAAACCTGGCCTGGACCGTGGGGAGACAGGCACCCGCCCGCATATCTGCCTGCTCCCAATAAGAGCTGGCCCGGATCCGCTGTGTTAACAGCATAACCGCTGCAATATGCACTTTTCTGGCTCTTACTCCACCGGTGCCAGGACCCCCGGTGGCACGTACCTGCCGTCTATTACCACCCCAGGTATTCTCCTACATATCCCCCCCCTTTGTTCAACCCTGAAGGGTTGCACACCCTGTTCAATCCTGAGGGGTTGGACACATGTACAACAGTGTACCCGGGAAAGGGCATCGGCATTCCCCTGTAAGCGGCCTGCCCTGTGTTCGACACTGAACTTAAAATTCTGGAGGGACAAGAACCATCTGGTGACCCGGGCACTCCCCTCCTTGGCCCGGCTCATCCACTGGAGAGGGGAATGGTCGGTCACCAGACGGAACCTTCTCCCTAACAGATAGTACCTAAGGGACTCGAGGGCCCACTTAATGGCCAGGCATTCTCTCTCTACCACACTGTACCTGGTTTCCGCTGGGGTGAGTTTGCGACTCAGGAAGACAACAGGGTGTTCCTCCCCACTGATTTCCTGAGAGAGTACTGCCCCTAGGCCCACTCCAGAGGCGTCCGTCTGAACGACAAATTCCCGTGTGAAGTCGGGTGTCACCAAAACCGGGGACCCACACAGAGCCGACTTCAAACGGGAGAATGCCTCCTCCGCCTGCTCATCCCAGCGGACCATCACCGTCTTCCTCCCCTTTAAAAGTCTTGTCAATGGGGCCGCTACTGTGGCAAAGTTGGGGATAAAGCGCATGTAATATCCTATCATCCCTAGGAACGAACGTACTTGCTTGGTGGTAAGAGGTCTGGGCCAGCTCTTGATCGCCTCAACCTTGTCTACCTGGGGTTTGACAACTCCCCGCCCAATCACGTATCCCAGGTGGTACCGGACCTCCTCGAACCCGAGCGAACACTTTTTTGGGTTGGCCGTCAGTCCAGCTTTTCTAAGTGAATCGACTACGGCCTGTACCTTGGGCAGGTGACTCTCCCAGTCCTGGCTAAACACGATGATGTCGTCCAGATATGCCGAAGCATATGGACGATGGGGCCGTAGGATGACGTCCATCAATCGCTGGAAGGTGGCTGGAGCACCATGTAGGCCAAAGGGCAAAACTTGGTACTGAAATAACCCCTCGGGGGTGACAAAGGCAGTCTTCTCCTTTGCCGCCTCCGTGAGAGGCACCTGCCAATATCCTTTTGTGAGGTCGAGGACCGAGAAATAGCGAGCTTTCCCTAGCCGTTCTATGAGCTCGTCTACCCGGGGCATGGGGTAGGCATCGAATTTCGACACTTCGTTGAGCTTTCTAAAGTCATTGCAGAAGCGCAGAGTACCGTCAGGTTTTGGGATGAGGACTATGGGGCTGGCCCACTCGCTCCTTGACTCCTCAATCACCCCTAACCTCAAAATGGACCTTACTTCTTCTGAAATGGCCTGTCGCCGGGCCTCCGGTACACGATACGGCTTTAACCGTACCCTGACGTGGGGCTCGGTGACGATGTCATGTCGGACTACCGAAGTTCGACCAGGAAGCTCAGAGAATACGTCCCTATTTCGACTCACCAACTCTTTGGCTTCCTGAGCTTGTTTAGTCGACAGACCACCCGCTATCTTTACTGCGGAGGTGCCCTCCCGGACCTCGGGTGGAGCTGGGATCTTCCCCGCAGACAAGACAGTGCTTGGGCTGTCCCCAATGAGACACTCCCTATCTCTCCACGATTTCAGTAAATTTACATGATATACCTGTTCTGGCTTCCGCCGGCCTGGCTGGGATATCTTGTAATTCACTGACCCTACCTTCTCTTTCACCTCGTAGGGACCTTGCCACCATGCCAAAAACTTACTGTCAATGATGGGGACTAGCACCAGTACCACTGGTCCCCCGAGTTAAATGTCCGGACCTGGGCACTCCGGTTGTATACCCGGCTCTGTGCCAGTTGGGCGGCTTCCATGTGTTCCCGGACGATTGGTAGGACTGTCTCTATACGGTCCTGCATCTTTTCTATATGCTCTATAATATTCTTGTGGGGGGTGGGCTGTTGCTCCCACGCCTCTTTTGCGATGTCCAGCAACCCTCTTGGCCGTCGACCGTATAATAGCTCGAAGGGCGAGAATCCCGTAGATGCCTGGGGCACTTCTCGCACTGCGAACAATACGTACGGCAGCAACAGGTCCCAATCCTTTCCGTCTTTGGCTACGGTTCTTTTAAGCATAGTTTTTAGGGTTTTGTTAAAGCGTTCCACTAGTCCGTCGGTCTGAGGATGGTATACGGACGTGTGCAACCGTTTAACCCCTAAAAGCTTGCAGAGCTCCCTCGTCACCTTAGACATGAAGGGCGTCCCCTGGTCGGTCAGGATCTCTTTTGGAATCCCCACCCTTGCGAACATACCCATGAGTTCTTTAGCTATGAGCTTAGCAGAAGTATGACGTAGTGGGATCGCTTCAGGATATCTGGTGGCATAGTCTAAGACCACCAAGATATGCTGGTGCCCTCTGGCCGACTTGTTTATGGGGCCTACCAGATCCATCCCTATTCTTTCGAAGGGGACCTCGATGATGGGCATGGGTACTAGGGGACTGCGATAGTGGGGCTGGGGGCTCGTCATCTGACACACTGGACAGGATTGGCAAAACCTTTTGACCTCCTCATAAACCCCGGGCCAATAGAACCTTTGCAGAATCCGCTCTTGGGTTTTTTTTACGCCCAAATGTCCTCCCAGCACGTGGGAGTGGGCCAAGTCCAGTACCACACGGCGGTATGGCTGGGGTACCACCAGCTGCTCCACTACCTCGTGCTGCACTTTGTCCACCCTATACAGCAGGTCCTGGTTAAAAGCCAGATGGGGAAACACAGAGTCGGCCCCTGGGTGCTGAGCCACCCCATTTACTACTGTCACCCCTTCCCTCGCCCGTAATAATGTCGGATCCTGGAGCTGGGCGGTCCCGAACGTGTCACGGGATACCTCCAGGTCCGGGATGGACGGGGTTTCCACGGATTCGCCTGCCAACACCTCTAGGGGAAACCTATCGGGATGACACTCTACGGGTGATGTGGTGACCCCTACAGCTGGTATCCCTGCATCGGGATCCTCGGGCACTGGGCCCGATTGTCGTCTGTCCCTAAGGGAAGGCATATTGCTCTTCCACAGAGTCCAGAACAAAGGAAAATCCCTTCCCAGTATGGCGGCATAAGGGATTTGGCGTCCCACTCCGACGACATGCTGCACCTCTTTGCCCAACACGGACATGGTAACCCTGGCAGTGGGGTACTCCCGGCGGTCCCCATGGATACAGACAATGGACAGGGTTTGCTTCTCTGGGAGTGTCTCAGACACTAAGGACTCATGCACTAGGGTCACCAGGCTCCCAGAGTCCAGCAAAGCATTAATCAGATGCCCATCGACCAAGACTTGGCACAGAGGTGGCATATCGGTGGTCGGCCTGGCATCCGCGGTACATACAGGCCGGGCAAAGAAAGAGGACCGGCGAGCGAACCCGCAGTCCATGGGTTCAGGTGTTTGAGGACAGTTCGCTGCCCTATGTCCCAGGCTGTGGCAGTGCCAACATTGAATCCCCGTGGTCCCTCCCCGGTCTCTCTTCCCTGGAGTAGGACTAGCCTTCCCCCCCTTTGTGGTTGGGTCCCTTTTTCCGGATCCCTAGCCTGAGAGGGAGCCCGACGGGATTCCTGCACCTGCGTTGAGTCCCGCACCAAGTCCTGGGTTGCCACATACCTCTCAACAAGGCTTACTAACTGATCCAGGTTGCCGGGGTCTCCCTGACCAACCCAGCGCTGTATGGCCCTTGGCAGTGTGCGCACCAAACGATCAACCACCACCCGTTCCACCATCTGCGAGGGGCTCAATGTCTCAGGCTGCAGCCATTTTCTTACCAGGTGTAACAGGTCATAGGCCTGGGACCGAGCAGGCCGGGACTCGGAGAAGGCCCACCGGTAGACTCGATGTGCACGCACATAGGTATTAACCCCAAGACGAGCCAACACCTCCCCCTTCAGCCTCTTATATCTTTTGGCTTCCTCCTGACTGAGGTTGAAGTAGGCCTTTTGTGCGTCTCCCACTAAAAATGGCGCCACTACTTCGGCCCACTGTTCTGCCGGTAACCTTTCCTGTTCCGCAGTGCGTTCGAAGACCATCAGGAACGCCTCGATATCCTCTTCGGGGCCCATCTTTCTTAACGCTGAGCGCACCTTATCCCGGGCAGCAGGTAGGATTGCGGTCCCCCCCGGGACGGCTTGTTGTTGTAACACCCGCATGGACTCCTGCATAGTCGCCAGTTGCTGGGCCAGTAGACTATTCAACTGCCGCTGGTCTCTCAGGGCTTCCTCATGTCTCCGAGTAGCCTCCTCATTACTTTGCACCAAGTGTCTAATAGCCTCCTCCATCTTGTCTGGAGCCACAAAACTTGCTGGCTCAATATATGACATACAGTCCAAACAGCACCATTTTCAGCCTCACTGCCGTTTGCCCGCTGAAGCCACCAATTGTGGGGATCCGCTCTGGTAGGCAGTGGTAGCGAGTGCAGTATAGAGGCAACACAGAATGGTCTTGGTGTAAAACACGATGCTTTGTTTATTCACACGGTGCATACAAGTGAAAGACGGTGCAGTTCATAGGGAGGGTGATCACACACAACAGCAAAATAATAATTCAAACACAGCAAGTCCCTGCTGCCGGCTACTTGAGGCCTGTTTCAGTCACATAAAGCAAAGTCTATTTAAAGCCAGGAGTAATGTCACCTTTTTCTCCTTGGTGAAGTAAGTCCATGGGTCTTGCTTCTAGCCACAGGACACGGATCCCTCCTGTGTTCAGCTGCAGGATCCTGCACAGTCCTCCACAGGCCTCAGCACACAGCCCAGCTCACCTCCACTTCTCACTCTCACAGCCAGAGAACACAGAAGCTTCACATTACACACTACACCCTTGTTGCTGGTCAGGTTTTAACCCTTCCCTGCAAAACCTGGCCTGGACCGTGGGGAGACAGGCACCCGCCCGCATATCTGCCTGCTCCCAATAAGAGCTGGCCCGGATCCGCTGTGTTAACAGCATAACCGCTGCAATATGCACTTTTCTGGCTCTTACTCCACCGGTGCCAGGACCCCCGGTGGCACGTACCTGCCGTCTATTACCACCCCAGGTATTCTCCTACAGTATATATAGTGGTAAACCTGATTTGCCTCTTTGAGTTTATTCAAAATAAAAAATGTATTATTTGGAGTGTGTGGAATCACTATTAGACAATATGAATGGCCTAACTATGTCTTTGAAATAGGAAGTGGTGATAGATGAGCAGAGAAGGATAATAACTGAACCATCAAATTTTTCAACATTGTTTTTTATTATGTATAAATACTGCAGTATAGTAAAAAAAAAAAGGCAAAAGTGTACTGTAGTGTAAAATCTGATATTGGACAATCATCAAGTGTGAGCACCCATGTGTTCATACACCAGTAAATGGTGAGCCACTATTTAGTTTTGACATTTTGCCAACGATGTACTGTGCTTCAATCATCAGATAAAATGGTTTCTCTTAAATACCAGCATAACTGATATACTGTAACCATTCATTTAAGCCCCTAAATCAGAAAATGAATACCAATCTAAAGGTAGAGCAGTATGTTGCTGCATCCAGTGCTCAATTGCTGTGGTATTTTATTTCACATTGTTTGGAGGTGCTGGTTTAACTTGCATTGTACATTTTGAGGATTGACTGCCTCCATTTGGACTATGCACTCCCACCCATCTGTCCAGGGCTTTTAATCATTGCCCTGAATTTTGTAGGCTTAGGCCCAGGAAAGGCAAGTCTGACAAGTCGGTTAGAAGACACTTTGCCACTGGTAGATGGGCCTGAGACATCCTTGATCAAAAATGTGCGCAAAGATCTTTTAATTTTTTATAGATTTCTTCATGTTTGCATGTGTCTTTGCACATAGAGCAGTGTGCTGCTGCCATCATTCTGAATAGCATATAGAAATTAATACTAATGCAGGGCATTTCATATATTGAATTTTGTTTAAGTTTGAAAAACCATATAAATCAGTGATTGGTAATGTAATATTAGAGCTAAATCAATTTTTATTTACTTATTTTTTTTTATTTTTTTGTGCAGGGCTTATTGAATTTAATTAAACCAGCATATAGGTGATCAGTATACCATAGAAAAGGTAGTGCATCACATTATCTGTGAGTGATAATGTGATATTAAATGTCAGACCTGGCCCTCAATCATCCGTTTTTGTTTATTCTATATCCAGATTCCACACAGTTGTAAGTTAATTTTTATTTTGGGAGGGGGGTTTAATTTCATTAAAGCTAGCATATAGGGGATCAGCACACCAAAACACAGGGTAGTGCAACAATTTACCTGTGAGTGATAATGTGATATTAAGGATCAGGCCTGGCCCTCAATCATACCTTTTTATTTATTGTATCTTCACACGGTTGTAATTAAAAAAAAATGACACTTGTTCAATTTAATTTGACCAGCATATAGGTGGTCACTACAACAAAACATTGGATAGTGCAACAATGTACCTATGAGTGATAACGTGAAATTAAGTGTCAGGCATCAAATATCTATTTTTGTTTATCTCCATACATTTGGAATTATTATTTTTTTGCTTGTTTAATTTAATTAAACCAGCATATAGGTGACGACTACACCAAAACAGTGAGTACAGCAACTAATTACCTGATGTGATATTAATTGTCAGAACTCAATCATCCCCTTTAGTTTATTCTATCGCCACATAGTTGTAATTTAATTTTATTTTCTGCAACAAAACACTGGGTAGCGCAACAAATTATCTGTGAGTGATAAAGTGATATTAAGTGTCAGTCCTCAGTTATCAATTTCTATTTATTCTATCTCCACATTGTTAGAATTGTTTTTTTTTGTGATTGTTCAATTTAATTAAACCAGCATATAGGTGATCACTACACCAAAACACTGGGTAGTGCACCAACTTATCTTGAGTGATAACGCAATATTAAACATCAGGCCACAATCCACCATTCTATTTATTTTTTCCCACAGTTGAAATTTAATTTTTATGGGGGGGGGAGTTATTCAATTAAATTAGACCAGCATATATGTATTACACCAATACACAGGGTAGCGCACAAAAGTATCTTTGAGTAATAACAAAGTTAGGACTAAATCCATTTCCTTTTATTTCTGTCTCCACACATTTCTAATCAAATATTTATTTTGGGGGGTTGTTGATTTTATTCAAGCCAGCATATATGTCATTACTACCCCAATACACAGGGTAGCTCATCTGAGAGGCACAAAAATGTCAGGGCTATGGAAGAGTTCTAATGAAAAGACTCCGAGCCAAAATGTGGGTACTAACGGCACCAGCTATGCGGCCAGAAGTAGTAGTTGTACCAGTAAGCCACAGTTGTTCCTCCTGGCTTTGAAAAGGTGCTACATTATCGTTAAAGACACTCACAATGACCTTCTTTAAAATATGACATGAACCAAGTGGGAGTAATCACAATATCCATACATTATCAAAGCCAATGAGTAACATTATATCACTTTAAAAAAATATTAATTAATTTAAATATTCTTAATATACATTAAATACATACAGTAGGGAGACAATAATGAGGTGCTACCTAATTTCCACAAGTGTGCAAAGACTGACAGTCTCTGACTGGCTCAATACATTCTGATCCTGCTATATCTACATTCTAGACCAGACAATGACCTCTATTACATGTCCAAAGGCATGAGTGAACCTAAAGTAACTAACAGGGTGTTAAATGCATCCCCCTATTTAGAAATGAACACAAGGCCTGAACAAGCAAGGCTGTAATATGGTCTATAATGTGAATGATATACTAAAGGAGGATCACACATACAAAATAATAAGGGCCTGAACTAATGTTACTTCAGAATAATGGAAGAGGAACAGGTGGCTCCTTCCCCTCTACACACATTTTGCGTATCTGCTTCGTCAGGAGGAGAGGCTAATCTGGACAAAGTGGGGAGTGTTTAAAGAGAAGCCTGGCCAATCCAGATGCAATTCTATATTCACGTGACCTACTTAACATGAGCTGCCGCACCTGCGGCACATGACTAGAGTCTATAGGCTGCGCAATGTCACTTCCGCCAATCCCCTGAGCATCACGCCGGGAAGGGCAATCCTACATCATACGTCGTGGATTGGCGTTCACAGGGTCCCATCTCCTTGTAGACGTTCTGAAGCTCCACAGCTGCAGCCTCCGTCATGCTCGCTCAGCAGCTCATGATCTAACCAGGGCTAAAAACATGTTAACATAATGGGGACAGTGAAAGGGGAAGGTGGTAAGGGACAAAGAGGGGCATACATGGACTAATCTATGTTTAATATCAATTAAAGTGCAAGTGCTTAATAATAAAATGTAAGCTACTGCATACAAATGACAGAATTTACTAAAACATGTATATATTAATTATGTTACACTATTAAGCATATAAAATTAGTGACAATAAAGTGACTAGTGAAAAGATGAAATTTCATACTGTGAAAAAAGGTGCTACATTATCATTAAAGAGAAAGAGGATGAGATTGTAGACTGGATGGCTCACTCCTCTCAGTTGCAGCAGGATGACATGGAGGTGACTTTGGAGTCCGACAGTGTTCTGTGAAGCCAGGGTTCGCAGTGTTCCTCCTGCTCCTCCTTGCGGCCCCAAAGAAGGCTTTCAGTGGAGCCCTCTCAGTCTTAACTGATCCTTCCTGATGGGGAGGCCTTCCTTTTTCCTAAGAAATGGAAAGAAAATGGCAGATAGTCTCCCATGATATTTCACAGTCTGATAAAACCGGCAGGAAGGGTGAGGATTCAGATGATGATTGTGTGCTTGACAGAACCGGGGAAGCAAGATCCCTTCTTCTCTCCCCACAGAGTGGCCCCCTCATCCTGTTGCCACAAGCAGCAGAAGCCACAACAGCAGCAGCCATTTAGTCTCTTCAATATGGGAGCATTTTTTTTTTTTTATATGTGCACCACCAGGCTGAGGCCAGTCAGCAAGCCAACAGCTCCCACGTCAACACCCAGGTTCAGATCTACCTAAACTCTGGCTAGTCTCTGGATCATACCCTGTTCTCTGACCCATGGGTTTCAGGGCAGGCAGACTGGAATAGTGGCCCGAACTGTCACAGCACGCTCTCTTTCTTCTTTCTTTCCCAGACTCCACTGTCATCTCAGAGAGGGTTTTCAGCACTGCAAAGGGTAGAGGTTTCACACAACCAAACCAAGTTGCCCTCCACCAATGTCTAAAACATCGCTTTTGTCGAAATGAACCCAATCTGGATTTGGTAGGATTTTCACACTTCCTCAGCTGAGACCAATGAACATATCTGTCCTTGCTGATGGTGCACCATCTTGCCACTGCCGTTGTCTGCTTGCCATCATCAAGCCACTGGTGCGGCTTTTCTACCATCATCTTCCGTAATGCTTCAGCTGCCTTCATCATGCTGATGCTTGCCTGTCAACATGTACCATATGGCTACTTCTGCTGCTCCTTGCTGCTAATCCCCTACTGCCACCACTGTTAACAAAAATCATCTGCTACTACTACTACTACCACCACTAGTATTATTATATTACCTACTATTACTACTATCTGCTATGCAGCTTATGCTGCCACTACTTTTGCGGCAGCATGCCACTATATCCTTACCCTTTCTAAATTTAGACTCTACTTATGCTGCTCCCAATAAGGAGAATTTTTTAGACTCATTCACAAGCTACTTTTTCTTCTGACAAACAACACTTTTGCATGTTGTATGGGAAGGCATTCTGACCCTGTCAAGATATAATTTTTAGATACTTGGTCTCCTAAAAAGCCACTTTTTATTACATTGTTTTAACATCATCTGCCCTGATACATGATCTGGCCCGATATTGGACAATTTTTGGAAGCTTTGGAATATGAAAAATCATAACACATGTGCCGTCACAGTGTGTTTTTAAACACGCTGTATGCTAATACCGTCAGACGTGCGTTTAACCATAGCTATGTATTTTAGTGTCACTCAGATATTTACTATTGCTGTCCCTGTGTTCCAGAGCTTGGGGAGGAAGAAGGAAAAAATTGAGTCCTAGTAGGCTAGAGGGGGTTATATAGAAATTCTCAGAGCAACTGGAGCAACTTTGGTTTGGCACAAATCTATTTGGCTCCGACCCAAAAATTTGCCAAACCTGAATCAAATTGAACCTCAAGTGGTTTACTCATCTGCAGAGCTGGTCTAACTTTGTTTTTTGGTATTGCCAGTTTGAAGTTATTAAACTAAAAAGCTTTTACATCATGTTCCTTTTTGATGCATATGCATTTAAAGAGGCTATCGTAAGAGTCTAGTTGATTGAATAAAGCTACAAACCGGATTCCAAAAAAGTTGGGACACTATACAAATCGTGAATAAAAACTGAATGCAATGATGTGGAGGTGCCAACTTCTAATATTTTATTCAGAATAGAACATAAATCACGGAACAAACGTTTAAACTGAGAAAATGTACCATTTTAAGGGAAAAATATGTTGAATCAGAATTTCATGGTGTCAACAAATCCCCAAAAAGTTGGGACAAGGCCATTTTCACCACTGTGTGGCATCTCCCCTTCTTCTTACAACACTCAACAGATGTCTGGGGACCGAGGAGACCAGTTTCTCAAGTTTAGAAATAGGAATGCTCTCCCATTCTTGTCTAATACAGGCCTCTAACTGTTCAATCATCTCTAGCCTTCTTTGTTGCACCTTCCTCTTTATGATGCGCCAAATGTTCTCTATAGGTGAAAGATCTGGACTGCAGACTGGCCATTTCAGTACCCGGATCCTTCTCCTACGCAGCCATGATGTTGTGATTGATGCAGAATGTGGTCTGGCATTATCTTGCTGAAAAATGCAGGGTCTTCCCTGAAAGAGATGACGTCTGGATGGGAGCATATGTTGTTCTAGAACCTGAATATATTTTTATGCATTGATGGTGCCTTTCCAGACATGCAAGCTGCCCATGCCACACATACTCATGCAACCCCATACCATCAGAGATGCAGGCTTCTGAACTGAGCGTTGATAACAACTTGGGTTGTCCTTGTCCTCTTTGGTCCGGATGACATGGCGTCCCAGATTTCCAAAAAGAACTTCGAATCGTGACTCGTCTGACCACAGAACAGTCTTCCATTTTGCCACACTCCATTTTAAATGATCCCTGGCCCAGTGAAAACGCCTGAGCTTGTGGATCTTGCTTAGAAATGGCTTCTTCTTTGCACTGTAGAGTTTCAGCTGGCAACGGCGGATGGCACGGTGGATTGTGTTCACTGACAATGGTTTCTGGAAGTATTCCTGAGCCCATTCTCTGATTTCCTTTACAGTAGCATTCCTGTTTGTGGTGCAGTGTCGTTTAAGGGCCTGGAGATCACGGGCATCCAGTATGGTTTTACGGCCTTGACCCTTACGCACAGAGATTGTTCCAGATTCTCTGAATCTTTGGATGATGTTATGCACAGTTGATGATGATAGATGCAAAGTCTTTGCAATTTTTCGCTGGGTAACACCTTTCTGATATTGCTCCACTATCTTTCTGCGCAACATTATGGGAATTGGTGATCCTCTACCCATCTTGGCTTCTGAGAGACACTGCCACTCTGAGAAGCTCTTTTTATACCCAATCATGTTGCCAATTGAACTAATTAGTGTTAATTGGTCTTCCAGCTCTTTGTTATGCTCAAATTTACTTTTTCTAGCCTCTTATTGCTACTTGTCCCAACTTTTTGGGGATTTGCTGACACCGTGAAAATTTGAATCAACGTATTTTTTCTTTAAAATGATACATTTACTCGGATTAAACGTTTGATCTGTCATCTACGTTCTATTACAAATAAAATATTGACATTTGCCATCTCCATATCATTGCATTCAGTTTTTATTCACAATTTGTTTAGTGTCCCAACTTTTTTGGAATCCGGTTTGTATTAAAGATGACCTGCCAACTCTCATAATATGCCTGTTTTAATAGCTAAATATTTTCCACATGTAATAGCAATTCTGGAGCATCTATTCCTATGGCTCTAGGATGTGCCATTCCTTTATTATTTCTACTACAAGTTATAAATGCATTTCTAGCAGACAGGGTACAGAGGGTGGTTACCAGTTGGGAGTGTGTACCTGCACAGTCTAACAATGGCAGCACTGATTGGATAGAGTGAGACACCCCCAACAGGTTACCACCCTCTGTACCCTGCAGACTGCTAGCAATTCCTTCATAACTTTTTGTAGAAAAAACACAGGAATGGTACAATATTGAGCCATAAGAATAGAGGCTCTAAAAGTGTTACTACATGGGAAATGCATGTAGCTATGAAAACAGGAAAACAAAACAAAAAATGTCCAGCACTGAGATGAATACAAGTCTTCAATCTTTATTACATAAATTTAAAAACATTGTAATCTGGCTGATAAAGGGGGGGGGGGGGGGGGGCATTGTGATTCTTGAGATCAAGAAATACAGTGAAGAATGTAGAAGACAACAACAAAGGAATTTAATCAAAAACTTGTTGAATTCTGCAGAAAAGAACTAGAAAGTCAAAAACTTTTAGAAAAAAGAACAGCTATACAAAGAATACCTGTTTTTTATTGCATACCAAAAATTCATAAGAATCAAGAGAATCCCCCAGGGCATCAAATCATCTCTAGTATTGGATCCCTGACATCAAACCTATCACAATATAATATATATATATATATATATATATATATATATAAGCTACTACAACTGACTGTCAAGAATATAAAATCATACATACAAAATACAATCCCAAATCATACACAGATACATATTAACCCAAAATTATTTTATTTTGAATCTGATTATTTCCTCTAGATTAGAGGCACTGTTATGCCAATTTACTCATGGAAGAATGGGAATCTGTAAACATCACTCCCATACTGGGGTCAGACCTGGTCCTCTGGCATTGCTATATAGATGACATCATTTTCATTTGGCGGGGTAGTGAGGGTGAGCTTCAGATATTTCTGGAGGAAATAAATATAAATACATGTAATTTACAGTTCACATCAATGTAAGTCAATCTCAAGTTGAGTTTTTGGATCTACAAATTACATTAGATCAAGATAGACTTATATGTAGTACTTACCAAAAAACTGTGGCCAAAAATGGGTATATATTGTATTCTAGCTGCCATTTACCGAGGTGGCTTCTCAATACACTGACAGGTCAGTTTCGTCATATCAAACAAAACTGTACCTCTAATGAACAGTTTGAAAAAGAGGCTCAGGCAATGAAAGAACAATTTGTAATAAAAGAATATCCAGCAAATATAATAGAAACATCATCTTAGGTAAAGCAATTGGATAGACAGTCTTTTTTTTACAACCACTCCTACTACGGCGAAAATCTGGGAGGAGGAAACTATTCGTGTCATTCTACCTTTCAACTCACATTACAAAAAAGTTGAAAAAATTGTTTCATCTTGAAGGATACATTTATAGGCCCTTTAGTAACAGCTATTCCACATATAACATACACTAAGGCCCCAAATTTAGGCCTGAAAGTAGCCCCATCAATTAAACAAAATAAAAAGAATAAACAATCTATAAATAAATGACTAAATTTGAAGGGGTTTTACAGGTGTGAGAAGTGCAATAATTGCAAAACTTTGACATTCCCCCCAAAAAATGGGTTCACACACGAAATCAAGAAATTTTGGTCTTTTAGTTCTATGAATGTGATATATATTGTAGAATGCCCATTTGGGAAACAGTATATAAGTCAAATTAAACACTTAAAAAGAGAAATGCAGGACATATATCAAATATGAAAAATGGTTACGAGAAACATTCACTATCAGAACATTTTAGACAATTCCATAATCAGGACTCCAAAGGCCTTACCTTGCAGCATTGAAACAGGTAGAAAGACACTGGAGAGGTGGAGCTCACCTAAAAAGAATGTCACAACTAGAATCGAGGAGAATATTCAAATTCAACACACTCTTACAGGGAGGTCTCAATGCCGAATTAGAATTATATATATTTTTTTTATAGAGTTAGGGTGGGTGCCCCTTGCTGATGGGAAATCGGCGTGAGGCTGTTGTATCAGCACTCCGATTTCCCCTTAGTGGGAGGCCCCCGCCCTTTTCTTCGAGTCAGCTTTCTTTTGGACAGCTCTATTTAATCAATCCTTTGAATCAACTTTTTGGATTAATCCTTTTTGAATCAGTTGGTAGAATCCCTTCTTGAATAAGTTGGTGGTATTCTTGTTAACTCCTATGAAGGTAGCCAAAGGAAAGAATAGAGACATCAACAATATTAACAATGAGTTATGGTTAACATAATAAGGGAGGGCAATGAATAGTGGGTTGGCCGTATCTACTGTAATATGTCATGTTCCAACTATCAAATGTTAGATAGATTTACAATTCATTTTGAGGTAAAAGATCATAACAGAATGTTTGGATATTAAACTACTGTATATAATCAACAGTAATGATATAGTGAGAAACGTATCAATGTGCAAAAAACGCATCAGAAACGCAGAGGAACCGCTACTGTTTTTTTTTTTTTTTTTTTTGCGAGAGGTTGCAGAAATTGCGTTCTTTATTACCTATAAGTTAGTTATGTGGTTGTCATAAATATGATAGCTTAAGGCATGATAAACAACAATAAAAAACATAGGAGACAGGTATGAGTCCAGTACAGATTTTTTAAGTGATCACTACCCCAGGTGACCTATATAAGTGGGCAGGATACGTCGAAGCAGGTAACCACTGATGAAGGAGTGAGGTAACACTCCTAAACGCGTCTGGTGTATATGATACCTGCACATCTGAAGACCCACTCGTAGTATCCTTGGATAAAGATCTGTAGCTACAATTTGTCAAGCTAAAAGACAAGCGCTGTATGAAACTTACAACTCTTCTCCCATCTCTCCATTCACAAGCTGTGGGGGCAGGAAAGAGGTAAAACTTACTTTATTATTAACCACCACATGGGACGCCACGGTGTAGCTGCAGACGGTAACTTTGCTAACATATTAATACCTACATTGCTACATTGCTTCAATTGAAATGGCTACTTATCATATGAATGTACATTGATGTATATACATTTTACCACACAGACTCATACACTGTACTTAGTTGGACTATCCATTGGACCCAAAAGTGTGATTAAACTTTGATTAACCCTTAACTATTGAGTGGATATCAAGTATAATTAATCCATGTGGATGTCCTGGGGACTACATTAATTCCAGAAGATAGAGTGGTGCACTTTAAATGTGTGTTACAGTCCTGGTGGATCAAGAAGGATAAAATAGGACCATTGGCACTTTATAAATTGCATATTACAATGTGATGAAATATTGTTCTAACTATTGAATATTTGCAACTTCTCACATTAGAGGACACATTTAATAGCTTTTTGAGGTCAAGGAAGTGCGATTCACTAAAACTCAATTTACTGTTGTTCATATTGTTGTAGTGGATATATACAGAGGATGGTGTGAATTGCATGGACGGCAGTCATTCACTTGGTCCCATCGGCTGGTGTCTGCTATCCATGCACTGCACACAATATTGTATGTGATTTTTTTGGGAAAGTATTATTATTACTATTTTATTATCTTTTATGCATTTATTTTAATTTACTTTTTTAACATATCAATTTGTCAATAAATATTAACCTTTTTAAGACATCTCTGTGTGGTTTCAGATGGTGAGTGCCTGTCGTTCTAATATACATATAAATTTAAAAGAATGCTATTCTTTACATGGACCGCTGTCAAATTGTATTGTTTTAAATTTATGAAATAAAGATTGAAGACTTTTATTCATCTCAGTGCTGGACATTTTTCGTTGTTTTCCTGGATTATACTAAGGACTGGACCGGGTCATTGCACAAGAGGTAATATAGGGAGTGCTGGCTTACCTTTTTGGACTTGACAGCTATTAAAACAGACAGGTCAGGAGTGGTGACAGGTCTTCTTTAACCGCCTCCGGACCACCTAACGCAGGATCGCGGTCCAGAGGGGGTCGATTCATTCCTCGTCGACGCATCTGTGCGTCATCTTGCGAGATTACGCACACAGCAGGCCCACGCATGAGCATTGCGGGCCGGCAAAAGTTCAAGGAGCATTTCGTCACCAGCCTGCCAGCCAATGATCATCGCTGGCAGGCTGGTGATTTTCAAAAAAAAGAATCAAAAGCCATATAACACCTTTGATTTATAAATATAAGGTGCTAAATGGCTTCTGTGCTCCTCTGCTGGTCCTTTTCGTCGGTTGTCCCAGCAGAGGAGCACAGATCACTGTAAGTACACAAGAAACCACACATAGCCCCGGATCACCCTCCTTCACCCAAATTAACCCCTTGATCACCCCTGTCAATCACTAGTGAAAGGGAAAAAAGGGATCAGTGTAAACTGTCACTTTTTTTTTCTTCACTAGTATTGACGGTTAGGTTTTAGGATAGTTTAGGCCCCTTTGTTAGGTAGTTAGCGCCGGTTAGCGCCAAGCCCACCGCACCGCAGTCACTGATTCGCTGATTAGCGTATCGCTAATCAGCATTGGTACTTTTATAGTATCTGTAAGTGACCAGAACTGATCACAGTCAGATCTATAATAGTATTAGTGTCACCTTAGCTCACCCTCCACCCAAAATGCAGTGTTTGCCCGATCAGGCCTGATCGGTCGCCCACACGTGCGTTCACCCATGCCCGCCCCGCCGCAGTGACAAACATTTTTATTTTTTATCACTGCACAATCACTTTACAAGCGATGCGGCGATAAAAAAAAAATCAGTTTTGATATTTTTTTATCAATCGCAGCGGCTTCAGGTACTTCGCTAGCCTCCCATTTGTAAGACAGGCTTGTTTTTTTTCTTGGGTAGTCTCAGGGAATACCCCCTACATTTAGTTGACCAAATGGCAAATATGGGGTATTCTTCTGAAGAGGCCTACAGGCTTCTGACCCAGTCGGATGAGGCATGGGAACCCTCATCTGACAAATCCAGATGGACAGAATATGAACCTGTAGAAAGCAGTGGCAGTCTGACCCAAAGTTCGGACGATGAGGTTGAGGTCCCTGATGCAACCAGGTGTACCCGGCCCCGTGTTGCTAGACCACAGGTTGCGCAGGATCCACTTCAAGGGCAGCTGGCACTGTTGGATTACGTGGTGAGGCATACACCAGCAGCACAGCCCATCCTGGACCTAGTACCAGCACTGCCGTACAACATGGTAAAGTGATGAGCACCAGAAGGGCAGTTGAAGCTGGTACGGTGGCACGTGCAGTAGTTCCCCCGTAGCAGCCACCACACAGACAGGCCCATAGAGCCCCTAGAGTCCCAGAGGTGCTGGCAAACCCTGATTCGCAGCCCCTAACTTCAGGCGCACCAGTAGTTTCCCCTTTCACCGCCCAGCCTGGAGTTAGGGTTGCGACAGCTCAGATCGGATGTTTTTTTTTTAGCTGTTCTTGACTGCGGAGCTCTTGGACTTAGTCATGGCAGAAACAAATCGGTATACCACTCAATTTATAGCCGCCAACCGGGGAAACTTTTATGCCCAGTCTTTCCGGTGGAAACCCGTCCAAGTTTCCGAATTTAAAACTTTTCTGGGCCTTCTCCTCAACATGGGCCTAACAAAAAAGCATGAATTGCGGTCATATTGGACCACAAACCCAATTCACCACATGCCCATGTTCTCTGCTGCCATGTCCGGGACACGATTTGAGACCATCCTGCTTTTCCTGGACTTTAGTGACAACAGCACCTCTCGTCCAAGAGGCAACAGAGCTTTGACCGGCTCCACAAAATTTGGCCCCTCATAGACCATATTAACACCAAATTTGCAGATTTGTATACCCCTGAGCAAAACATCTGCTAAGACGAGTCCCTTATACATTTTACCGGACGCCTTGGCTTCAAACAATACATCCCAAGCAAGCGCGCCCGGTATGGGGTCAAATTGTATAAGCTCTGTGAAAGGGCCACAGGCTCTACGCACAAATTTCATGTCTATGAGGGTAAAGATCAGACCCTGGAGCCGGTCGGTTGCCCTGACTACCTGGGGAGCAGTGGGAAGACAGTCTGGGACTTGGTATCACCCTTATTTGGCAAGGGGTACCATCTTTATGTGGACAATTTTTACACAAGTGTGCCCCTCTTCAGGCATTTGTTTTTAGAACAGATGGGTTGCTGTGGCACCGCGCAACCTAGTTGCCAGGGCTTCCCCCAACGGCTCGTTACCACCCGTCTTGCAAGGGGGGAGAGGGCTGCCTTGTGTAACGAAGAACTGCTCGTGGTGAAATGGAGAGACAAGCGTGACGTTTACATGCTCTCCTCCATTCACGCAGACACGACAATACAAATTGAACGAGCAACCAGTGTCATTGAAAAGCCCCTCTCGGTCCATGACTATAATTTGCTCATGGGAGGGGTGGACTTCAATGACCTGATGTTGGCTCCTTATTTAGTATCCCGCCGCACCAGACGCTGGTTTAAGAAGGTGTATGTATATTTAATTCAATTGGCTCTGTATAATAGTTAGTTCTCTACAGTAAGGCTGGGAGAACAGGATCCTTCCTCAAATTTCAGGAAGAGATTATCGAGCACCTCCTGTATCCAGGAGGTTCCGTGGCCCCATCCACCAGTGTAGTGAACCGTCTATACGAGCAACATTTCCCCAATGTCGCTGCTGGTACCTCAACTCAAGCGCCACCCCGAAAAAGATGTTGTGTCTGTAGCAGGAGTGGAATAAGGCGTGACACCCGCTATTTCTGTCCTGACTGCCCTGACCACCCTGCCCTATGCTTAGCGGAGTGTTTCCGGAAGTACCACACACAGGTACACTATTAGCATAGGGATTGCATCACACAGGACAGGCACACAGGGCTCTTAGGGTCCTTTCACACAGAGCTGCTGCAAACCTTTCCTTTCACCTGGGACAAAGTGCATAATGTACTTCGCCACATCTCTGGGCGATTTGCGCTTTGCACATTGTCCCATGGGGAAGGCGAGGTTTGTCCTATAAAAAGGTAAAAAAGGCAAAACAAAACAAAAATCACCGGTAAGCAAAAAAGTGATATTTCTCTCACCCAGCTTAGGTATATGTAAAAAGACACCGCAAAACACATTGCCCAACTTTTCCTGAGTACGGCGATACCACATGTGTGACACTTTTTTGCAGCCTAGGTGGGCAAAGGGGCCCAAATTCTAAAGAGCACCTTTAGGATTTGACAGGGCATTTTTTACACATTTGGATTTCAAACTACTTCTTACGCATTAGGGCCCCTAAAATGCGAGGGCAGTATAAATACCCCACAAGTGACCCCATTTTAGAAAGAAGACACCCCAAGGTATTTCGTGATGGGCATAGTGAGTTCATGGAAGTTTTTATTTTTTGTCACAAGTTAGTGGAATATGAGACTTTGTAAAAAAAAAAAAAAAAAAATTATAATTTTCCGCTAACTTGTGACAAAAAATGAAAACGTCTATGAACTCACTATGCCCATCAGCGAATACCTTAGGGTGTTTTCTTTCCAAAATGGGGTCACTTGTGGGATATTTATACTGCCCTGGCATTTTAGGGGCCCTAATGCGTGAGAAGTAGTTTGAAATCCAAATGTGTAAAAAATGTCACACATGTGGTATCGCCGTACTCAGGAAAAGTTGGGCAATGTGTTTTGCGGTGTCTTTTTACATATACCTATGCTGGGTGAGAGAAATATCTCTCTAAAATGACAACTTTGTATAATTTTTTTTTTTGAAAAGTTGACTTTTAGAGAGATATTTCACGCATTAGGGCCCCTAAAATGCCAGGGCAGTATAAATACCCCACAAGTGACCCCATTTTGGAAATAAGACACCCCAAGGTATTTAGTGATGGGCATAGTAAGTTCATGGAAGTTTTAATTTTTTTGTCACAAGTTAGTGGAATATGAGACTTTGTAAGAAAAAAAAAAAAAACATTATTTTCCGCTAACTTGGGACAAAAAAATTAAAACTTCTATGAACTCACTATGCCCATCAGCGAATACTGTAGGGTGTCTACTTTCCGAAATTGGGTCATTTGTGGGGTGTTTTATACTGTCTGGGCATTGTAGAACCTCAGGAAACATTACAGGTGCTCAGAAAGTCAGAGCTGCTTCAAAATGCGGAAATTCACATTTTTGCACCATAGTTTGTAAACGCTATAACTTTTGCGCAAACCAATAAATATATACTTATTGCATTTTTTTTTAATCAAAGACATGTAGAACAATAAATTTAGAGAAAAATTTATATAGAAATGTAGTTTTATTTGAAAAATTTTACAACTGAAAGTGAATGTAACGGAACGCCTAGCACCACGACCGGGTACCTCCGTCAATAGATGCTCCCAGTGCTTTCCGAGTACTCCAAGCACTCCACTTGACACCGTCAGCGCTGCAGACCCCATGAACCGCCGAAGCTTGGTTGGGGTCTCACCGTCCTCCACCCACCCTGGACCTACGACAAGGCTCCAGGCTCCAGTGGGTGAACCTCTCCTAAATGCAGAGACAGGAACCAGGAACAAGCTCTTACAAGAGCTTATACTCAGGGGAGTATTGTGATATAGCAATCCCCAAGAGTGTAGTTATTGCATTCCCCAAACATGAGCCAAAAACTTCATGAAGGTATAAAAGCAGCCTCTGACTGTACCTGCACGTACAGCCTCTTTTATTCACAATCCACAAACATAGTACTGCCCACAGGGTTTTGAAATATAACCAATCAATATACAGGGAGTGCAGAATTATTAGGCAAATGAGTATTTTGACCACATCATCCTCTTTATGCATGTTGTCTTACTCCAAGCTGTATAGGCTCGAAAGCCTACTACCAATTAAGCATATTAGGTGATGTGCATCTCTGTAATGAGAAGGGGTGTGGTCTAATGACATCAACACCCTATATCAGGTGTGCATAATTATTAGGCAACTTCCTTTCCTTTGGAAAATGGGTCAAAAGAAGGACTTGACAGGCTCAGAAAAGTCATAAATAGTGAGATATCTTGCAGAGGGATGCAGCACTCTTAAAATTGCAAAGCTTCTGAAGCGTGATCATCGAACAATCAAGCGTTTCATTCAAAATAGTCAACAGGGTCGCAAGAAGCGTGTGGAAAAACCAAGGCGCAAAATAACTGCCCATGAACTGAGAAAAGTCAAGCGTGCAGCTGCCAAGATGCCACTTGCCACCAGTTTGGCCATATTTCAGAGCTGCAACATCACTGGAGTGCCCAAAAGCACAAGGTGTGCAATAATCAGAGACATGGCCAAGGTAAGAAAGGCTGAAAGACGACCACCACTGAACAAGACACACAAGCTGAAACGTCAAGACTGGGCCAAGAAATATCTCAAGACTGATTTTTCTAAGGTTTTATGGACTGATGAAATGAGAGTGAGTCTTGATGGGCCAGATAGATGGGCCCGTGGCTGGATTGGTAAAGGGCAGAGAGCTCCAGTCTGACTCAGACGCCAGCAAGGTGAAGGTGGAGTACTGGTTTGGGCTGGTATCATCAAAGATGAGCTTGTGGGGCCTTTTCGGGTTGAGGATGGAGTCAAGCTCAACTCCCAGTCCTACTGCCAGTTTCTGGAAGACACCTTCTTCAAGCAGTGGTACAGGAAGAAGTCTGCAAGGTAAGAAAAACATGATTTTCATGCAGGACAATGCTCCATCACACGCGTCCAAGTACTCCACAGCGTGGCTGGCAAGAAAGGGTATAAAAGAAGAAAATCTAATGACATGGCCTCCTTGTTCACCTGATCTGAACCCCATTGAGAACCTGTGGTCCATCATCAAATGTGAGATTTACAAGGAGGGAAAACAGTACACCTCTCTGAACAGTGTCTGGGAGGCTGTGGTTGCTGCTGCACGCAATGTTGATGGTGAACAGATCAAAACACTGACAGAATCCATGGATGGCAGGCTTTTGAGTGTCCTTGCAAAGAAAGGGGGCTATATTGGTCACTGATTTGTTTTTGTTTTGTTTTTGAATGTCAGAAATGTATTTTTGTGAATGTTGAGATGTTATATTGGTTTCACTGGTAAAAATAAATAATTGAAATGGGTATATATTTGTTTTTTGTTAAGTTGCCTAATAATTATGCACAGTAATAGTCACCTGCACACACAGATATCCCCCTAAAATAGCTAAAACTAAAAACAAACTAAAAGTTTTTTGGGTTCATTGAGAACATGGTTGTTGTTTAATAATAAAATTAATCCTCAAAAATACAACTTGCCTAATAATTCTGCACTCCCTGTATTACAACACATACAATGTAAGTGCAGCAACCAATCGGACACAGGACAGATATGTAGCAATTCAGGATACAGACACCACACATCTCCACAATGCATCATGGTTTCCTCCTCTCTGCCCTGGAGACACCCGAGGAGCAATCCAATTATCTCTCAGGACAAAGGGAAATCGCCAATACACATGTGGAGACAACAGGACAGAAATCACCATTTAAACACACAATGGGACAATGGTACAATGGGACAATAGAAACACACCCAGCATATTCCTCCCCTCTGTCTAGGAGATAATTGAGTCCATTTCTGTATCCACTCAGCTATCTCCTACACTGAAAAGTTACACTTCTTATAAATTGTTACAACTTTGTGAGTTTACATTGTACATACATATAACTTATATCAATTTAACCAGTATAACTTGGGGATAAACCTATCCAAAATTCACTTGAATAGGTTCAGGGGTTTAAAAGTTAGTAAAAGTATCTTAAAGGGCCATAATCCTGAGGCAAGAGGCTGGTAAACAGGCCTCTCCAAAACCCAGTGGTGAGGTTGGTTTCGCCACAGTGAAAAATGTCTTTTTTTTTTGCAAAAAAAATCAGTAAATTTCGATTACTAATATTGTCAGCAGCAATAAAATACCACCAAATGAAAGTTCTATTAGTGAGAAGAAAAGGAGGTAAAATTCATTTGGGTGGTAAGTTGTATGAACAAGCAATAAACCGTGAAATTAGTGCAGTGCAGAATTGTAAAAAGTGGTATGGTCATTAAGGGGGTTTAAGCTAGGGGAGCTGAGGTGGTTAAGTGCTATTTTTAACTACATTGCAATGCTTCCACCTAAAAATAAATTGTATCCTTTGCCTATTTTTTTCTCTGCGTACCTCTCAGAACCATTGTGGACTTACAAGTTTTATAAGACACAGTCGTCCCCCCCCCCCCCCCCCAAAAGTGTCCGAAAAATGTCAATGTGTATTATAAAGTGAATACTAATTAGTGTTCATTAGTACAGTAGAACTAGGGAGAGATGAGTATAGCGCTGCTAGTGGTGGTATTACGCACCGCTCTCTTATCTTCTCCAGGCACAGAATTGTACTGTATCCTGACAGCATACAGCGTGAGTGTTGGCATGCACTATGACCTGACACTGTGCTATGTCAAGTCACAGTGCAGCAGGAAGAGAACACTGGCTCTCTCAAGTGGCGGCATCATCTGGAGAAGAAGAGGTTTGCTGCTTTATTTATTTTTTAGTGTGATCTAACGTCTGATGAAGATTAGAGGACTAATTTAGGTGTGTGATCAGAGGTCTGATGAAGATTGGGGGTCTGATCTGAGGTCTAATGAAGGTAGGGGGTCTGTTGAAGATTTGGGGTCTGATGAAGATTAGGGGTCTGATGAAAAAAAAAAAAAATATATATATATATATATAGTTTTTTTTTCTCTTCTAAAACCTAGGTTTGTCTTATGATCAGATGTGCCTTATAGAGAGAAAAAAACAGACACACTAATAGGCAATATCACATGACCCATGTATTTGTTTACGGCCTACAGCACTCAAGCCCCTTACATGCTTTTTGTATCTTTTACTCTATTTTGCTCCTCAAAACTGCCAGCCTAAATACCCCTCTGTTAGCCATAAATCTAGTTCTCAGTAAATTCTGGGTCAGTCTACTTTTCCCTCTGGCTTCCGTAAATATAGTTCCCAGCAAGTTCCATCCCAGTAAGTCTCCTTCCTGCTTTAGCAGACATAAATATAGTCCCTATTAAGTTCCCCTGCAGATGACTAGATTATAAATCCCTCATTTAGTCTGGAGAAGTGATAATAAATAGTACTTTTTTGCTCACATCTCAATCCTCATAAGCAATGTTCTCAGATTTGCTGTGTATTCTTGCTGTGCTATTTCATATGCTCTAGCTCTCCTCTGACAAGCAGAGTAGAAGCAATTGTAAAAGCTTCTGTTCTGTGAACAGAGGAATATTACGCTGAAAACAGGAATGAGGATACTTCAGTGAAGAGGTTGACTGAGCACACATGTCCAAAAACACTCAGATCACTAGGTGAATATGCAAATTGATATACATTTTGTAAAACCAGCTGGCTTCATACTATTTAACCACTTCCCATCTGGGCCATTTGCCCCCTTCCTGACCAGGCCTAATTTTGCAAAACTGACATGTCTCACTTTATGTGGTAATAACTTTGGAACGCCTTTATTTATCCAAGTCATTCAGAGATTGTTTTCTCGTGACACATTGTACTTCATGATAGTCATAAATTTGAGTCAAAATATTTCACCTTTATTTATGAAAAAATCCCAAATTTACCCCAAAATTAGAAAAATTCGCAATTTTCTAAATTTCTATTTCTCTGCTTTTAAAACAGAAAGTGATACCTCATAAAATATTTATTACTTAACATTCCCCATATGTCTACTTTATGTTGGCATCATTTTGGAAATGTCATTTTATTTTTTTAGGACGTTAGAAGACTTAGAAGTTTAGAAGAAATTCTTAAAATGTTTAAGAAAATTGCCAAAACCCACTTTATAAGGACCAGTTCAGGTCTGAAGTCACTTTGTGGGGCCTACATAGTGGATACCCCCATAAATGACCCCATTGTAGAAACTACACCCCTCAAGGTATTCAAAACAGATTTTTACAAACTTTGTTAACCCTTTAGGCGTTCCACAAGAATTAAAGGAAAATGGAGATCAAATTTTTAAATTTCACTTTTTTGGCAGATTTTCTATTTTAATCCAATTTTTTCTTTAACACATCGATGGTTAACAGCCAATTAAAACTCAATATTTATTACCCAGATTCTGCGGTTTACAGAAACACCCCACATGTGGTCATAAACTGCTGTATGGGCACACGGCAGGGCGCAGAAGAAAAGGAACTCCACATGGTTTTTAGATGCCATGTTCCATTTGAAGCCCCCTGATGCACCCTTACAGTAGAAACTCCCAAGAAGTGACCCCATTTTGGAAACTAGGGATAAGGTGCCAGTTTTATTAGTACTATTTTTGGGTACATATGATTTTTTGATCATTCATTATAACACTTTATGGGGCAAGGTGACCAAAAAATTGGTTGTTTTAGCACAGTTTCTATTTATTTATTTTTACAGCGTTCACCTCAGGGGTTCAGTCAAGTGACATTTTTATAGAGCAGATTGTTACGGACGTGGCGATACCTAATATGTATACTTTTTCTCATTTATTAAAGTTTTACACAATAATAGCATTTTTGAAACAAAAAAATTATGTTTTAATGTGTCCATGTTCTGAGAGCTATAGTATTTTTTTTTTTGAGAGATTTTCTTATGTAGGGGCTCATTTTTTGCGGGATGAGGTGACGGTTTTATTGGTACCATTTTGTGGGACATACGCGTTTTTGATCACTTGGTGTTGCACCTTTTGTGATGCAAGGTGACAAAAATTGCTTGTTTTGACACAGTTTTTTTTTGTTTTTTTTTACGGTGTTAATTTGAGGGGTTAGCTCATGTGATATTTTTATAGAGCTGGTTTTTACGGACGCGGCAATACCTAATATGTATACTTTTTTTTATTTGTTTCACTTTAACACAATAATAGCATTTTTGAAACCAAAAAATTATGTTTTAGTGTCTCCATGTTCTAAGAGCTATAGTTTTTTTTATTTTTTGAGAGATTTTCTTATGTAGGGGCTCATTTTTTGTGGGATGAGGTGACGGTTTTATTGGTACCATTTTGTGGGACATACGCGTTTTTGATCACTTGGTGTTGCACCTTTTGTGATGCAAGGTGACAAAAATTGCTTGTTTTGACACAGTTTTTATTTAATTATTTTTACGGTGTTCATCTGAGGGGTTAGCTCATGTGATATATTTATAGAGCTGGTTTTTACGGACGCGGCAATACCTAATATGTATACTTTTTTTTATTTGTTTCACTTTAACACAATAATAGCATTTTTGAAACCAAAAAATGATGTTTTAGTGTCTCCATGTTCTAAGAGCTATAGTTTTTTTTATTTTTTGAGAGATTTTCTTATGTAGGGGCTCATTTTTTGCGGGATGAGGTGACGGTTTTATTGGTACCATTTTGTGGGACATACGCGTTTTTGATCACTTGGTGTTGCACCTTTTGTGATGCAAGGTGACAAAAATTGCTTGTTTTGACACAGTTTTTATTTAATTTTTTTTACGGTGTTCATCTGAGGGGTTAGCTCATGTGATATTTTTATAGAGCTGGTTTTTACGGACGCGGCAATACCAAATATGTCTATTTTATTTTATTTTTTCTATTTTTAAATTTATATTTTTTATTCCTTACTTGGGGACCTTTTTTTTTTACATGTGAAACTTTTTTTTATTTTATTTTTTCAACCCTTTATTTTTTTTTATTTTATTTTACACTTTTCGTCCCCCATAAGGTCATACAAGACCTCTGGGGGACATTTGCTTCACTTTTTCTTTTTTTTTTCACTGTTGATTTCTCCTGTAACTGGGGCTGACATAGTCGCCCCAGTTACAGAAGAAATGCACCCCCAGAGAGGCTGTACAGCGTGATTCTGCGCTGTACAGCCTCAGAGCAGGGCTGATCGAGGTCTGTGAGAGACCTCACACAGCTCCTGCACGCTCCGGTCCCGGCGGTCACATGACCGCCGGGCCGGAACAGGAAGCGCATAGCGCTTCCTGCTCTGCATACACAGCGCTCGGTGAGCGCTGTGTCTGCAGCGATCTAGAAGGCAGGGACACCTGGGAACTGTCCCTGCCTTATCTCTGGGTTGCCCTGCTGTCACTGACAGCGGGCAACCCGATCAGCAGCTGCACGATTAGCGTGCAGCTGCTATTTCTGAAAGGACGTTTTAAAACGTGCTTTCAGAAATAGAGGTCCACCCATAGGACGTTTATATCCTATGGGCGGACGTAAAGTGGTTAAGTAAATTTAATAATTCTTCAATGGATAATTTCTACGGCATGAAAATCATAAGTACTGTAATCATAAGTAAAGATAATATTAATAGATGGGACAATCATTTAAAAAAAAAATAGGCTAAATAGTTAAAAGTTTGTAAAAACATTAGGGGGAAGTTTTAATAATTCTGCCCATTTGCAATAAAAGTCTATTGTAAGTAATTCTCAAATTATTTTTATTTTTTTAATCTCTCCGTTGGATGACTCTTTGATGAAGAGTCTAATAAAATCACTTTGTAGCAACACAATAAAAGACCGTGGAATGTATTCACAGCGTAACAGCAGCATTGTACTCAAGAAAGTAAGTAACAGGGGACATTCTATGACCTAAATGAAAATAATAAAATAGGATATAGACTTTTGAATAAATAAGTTTGATCCAAATAGGTCACTTGTACACTTACAATCTGTGTCCTTCTCCCATCCCTTGTAAATTGCAAGTCCTTGTATACTTCTCCCCTCTTACCTTCTGTACCGTACCAGACTCTCACTCAGTAAGTTCATGTTTATTAGGTTATGTACCTTTTATATTTGTATCAAATCCTTTTGTTTTTTATATGTAGAATGTTTTGTATTATTTTCAGATAAATAAAAATAAGGCCTCATGCATACAATGTCATATCTGCATCCATATTATTTTATTTTATGCACTTATATAGCGCTATTATATTCTGCAGCGCTTTACAGACATTAGCATCCAACTGTCCCCAATGGGGCTCACAATCTGTCTTTGCAGTGTGGGAGGAAACTGTAGTACCCAGAGAAAACCCATGCAAACACGGGGAGAACATACAAACTCCATGCAGATGTTGCCCTTGGTCAGATTTGAACATATGACTCCAGCACTGCAAGGCACCAGGGCTAACCACTGAGCCACTGAGCCACCGTGCTGCCCCATTCCTTTCTGAAAATTATAGAAAATGTCCTATTCTGGTCCACAAAATGCAATCCACAGACCCATTGAAGTCAATGGATTTGCAAAAAATTTGGGTGTAAGGCCACTTTCACACTCGAGTTTTGGCTTTCCGTTTGTGAGATCCGTTAAGGGCTCTCACAAACAGTCCAAAACGGATCAGTTTTGCCATAGTGCATTCAGGGCCGGACTGGGGATAAAAACCAGCCCTGGAAAAAGTTGCATACCAGCCCCACAGCATTGCGTCATTATTTACTTGTTTATAAAAGGGGAAAGCAGTCATTTTAAAACACGAATATGAACTTTGCCCCACAATAGCTCTTTTGTAGAACCCCATTGTTCATATTACCGTTTTACTGGCTAGGGCAGCGCTAAATCCCGCCCATCAGTGATAGTGACGTCACTGGGCTTCCTGGCAGCCCCATGGAGAGCCCCGGTACGTCACTAGATCTTCAAAAAATGCCTTTGCCCTGCACGATTTAGTGCAGGGCAAAGTAGAGCATCGGAGCATGAACTGCTCCGATGCTCAAGTCAGGGGGGCTGCCTGGGTGAAAATGGAGGTATGTCCGGGTTCAGCTCTGAACCCGAACAACCCCTTTAATTTATACTCAGATATAGTCCTCCTGTAAGTACCTGGCCTTCCCCCTCTTCCTCACCCCCCTTCCCCTTCTGTCCCCCTTGAATGTATGTCAGCAGCAGCACCAGGAGAAGGACTGGAGCTGCAGGCTGCACAGGGACAAGTGAGTGACTGGCAACCCCTTCCTGCTGTCAGAGTTGCTGGATTCTCCTGGAAAAGTTGTTGAAGTGCAGCTGCCTGGAGGTGATGGGCTCCAAGCTTCTCACAGCCACTTTGACCATCATGCATGGAGTTTCAGCTGCCTGGAAGTGACCTCCAGGCTTCTATGTATGAATGAGCTGCCTGTGTGGAGGCTGAGCAGCCTGCTGGATGCAGAGAGCTGTGTGATCGCTGTCCCCTCCTGTACAGAGAGCAGCAAGGGAATCTCCAGGAGTGACATCGGCTGGGCAGATCAGCTTCTAGGATCTGGGCTCCATGGGCACTCTGTACCCTCACATGCTTCTTTACACATCACATCAAGGAAATTGGGGCAGTTGACAGCAGGGCTCTGGCTGGAGGTAGCACTTTGTGAAAGGTTGTCACACAGGTTGTCAGGGGCTGGGAGTGGAGAACATTTTGGTGTGTAACCTGGTGTCACTGTGCTGTACAAAGGACCTGCTGGGCATGGTGCCTCCACAGAGGGCAGGGAATCAGATTGACTGAGGAGGGCTTGTACTTTGGAGAAGAATATGTGGCTTCATGTGACAGAGCAGAGGAATCGCACAGAAGAGTGTGTGGATGAGGATACGTGGTGTCTCCAGGAGCTCTGCCGCTGACATCTCCAAGTGACAGACACTGCTGGACCCCCCTGGCACCCTGCACACATTATTTATGCACAGTATAGCTTTCCCTGATATGTATTGGATGCCAGGGCCATGGCCACATGTGGCGAGTGGCGGTGCATTATACACAGCAGCACTGTGTCCGGTACTCACACAAAGATGTGGTAGACAAATGCCCAGCCCCGGGGTCTCTCCAGCACGTTGTACAGGTAGTTATGCAGCCTCCGGTACTTCACGTTCCTCCGGCAGCTCTGGCTGCTGTTGTACGACAGTGGCTTCCCCAATAAGCTCATGCAAGCTCCCTGCTTCCCTCGGCGGCTCTCCTGCAAGCCCCCTCCCGGTCCCACACCGCTGCCCCTGCCAGTGTCACTGGTGCCCAGGAGAAGCAGCCCATCCCCTCTACTGGAGTTCAACAGCACCCTGTTGCCCCGACCCGACTCCACATCTTTCATGCCGTAGTAACGGTCCCTGCCCTTGCCTTTACCTCCAGAGCTGCTTTTTATCCAGAGCCCAGAGCCTCCCACATCACCTCCACTATGGTTGCGGGGCATGGCATCACCGGCGTGGGCACAGAGGGCTCCGGGTGCATGCACAGAGAAGACCTGGGGACAGGGTGGCAGCGCTTCCTGGCTTCAGACTGTAAGATCTGATCACAAGTTGGCACCAGCCATACATACAGGAAGGCTCTGTGTGCAGGGTGCCAGGGGGGTCCAGCAGTGTCTGTCACTTGGAGATGTCAGGGGCAGAGCTCCTGGAGACACGACGTATCCTCATCCACACACTCTTCTGTGCGATTCCTCTGCTCTGTCACATGAAGCCACATATTCTTCTCCAAAGTACAAGCCCTCCTCAGTCAATCTGATTCCCTGCCCTCTGTGGAGGCACCATGCCCAGCAGGTCCTTTGTACACTTGTATGCTGCCTATTTCTTTTCCGAAATAAAAATTGTTTTTAAAAAAAAACAAAAAAAAACACAGTGACACCAGGTTACACACCAAGATGTTCTCCACTCCCAGCCCCTGACAACCTGTGTGACAACCTTTCACAAAGTGCTACCTCCAGCCGGAGCCCTGCTGTCAATTGCCCCAATCTCCTTGCTGTGATGTATAAAGAAGCATATAAGGGCTACAGAGTGCCCATGGTGCCCAGATCCTAGAAGCGGATCTGCCCAGCCGATGCCACTCCTGGAGATTCCTGTAAACTGGAGACTGTATGTAAACTAATAGTATACATTAAATAACCCTGACAGCCTGCACAGTCACATGTGGGCACACCCCTGGCATCCAATACATATCACAGAGAGCTATACTGTGCTTATAATGCACAGTATAGCTCTCTGTGATATGTATTGGATGCCAGGCTGTGCCCACATGTGACTGTGCAAGCTGTCAGGGTTATGTAGTGTATATTAGTGTACATACAGTCTTATAATTTATAGGACTGTATGTAAATAATATACACTACATAACCCTGAATGCCTGCACAGTCACATGAGAGCTCAGCCTGGCCCCTTCTTACCTCCAGTATTTGCGGCTCCTCAAGTCCTCTCAGGGCTGTTTACATCGCGTCGGGCTCTGCTTCCGGTCTGCGGCCTGGGCCCGGCATATTGAATGATGAATCTGGAGGTTAAGTGGCGGCCCCGGCCGCAGCCCCGGGCTAGGGAGGCGGCGGGAGCCTGAGGCCACTTGCAGGAAGAGAGGGGCGGCCACACACAGGCCGGGCCAGGAGGATCACGGGCTGCCGCTTCCGGGACTGAAAGGGACCTGCAAATCACAGTGACACCAGGTGGTCGGAGGGAGCAGTGCCGCTCCCACGGAGGCCGGCCGGCCTGCTCAGCTCCACCCACTACTACATCAGATCTTCAGCTTTCGGATTCGGCCCCCCGGCCGCCGAAAAAGTGCAGGCACATTTTAAAGCGGCCCCAGGGTCGGCGGCCTACCGGGAAATTTCCCGGTATCCCGGTAGGCCAGTCCGGCCCTGAATGCATTCTGAATGGAAAAGGATTGTCTCAGAATACATCAGTTTGCCTCCGATCGGTCGCCATTCCGCTCTGGAGGCAGACACCAAAATGCTGCCTGCAGCGTTTTGCTGTCCGCTTGACAAAACTGAGCCAAACAGACACAATCTGGCACAATAGAAAACGTGTCCGTCTCCCATTGACTTTTAATGGAGTTCATTACGGATCCGTCTTGGCTATGTTACAGATAATACAAATGTATCCGTTCATGACGGATGCATGCGGTTGTATTATTGTAACGGATCCGTTTTTGCAGATCCATGACAGATCTGCCCAAAACGCGAGTGTGAAAGTAGCCTAACATAGGCTTCATCCATATTTGATGGATCCGTTGATTGTGGATCATAAAATACATAACGATATTAAACAAATTTTGAATAATTCAGCTTGTCGATGTTTTGTATTATGTGTGCCACTATATGATATTGTGAGCCAAAACTAGGTGTAGGTCAAAAACATAATATGGGTGCAAATCAGATCATTACACCTGTTCTCTGAGTAGGCTTTACTACTGATTTTGGCTCATAACCACTGATGGACATAACTGACCAAATAACTGAAGTTATTATCATAATATTATTATATTTATATATATTTATTCATTTTAGCAATAGTATAGTGGAATTTATGTGTGTAAAATATACAAACCTACACACATTTTTTATTAAAAAAATGTAGGTATTCGTTTTAGCTATATTTTGCATAGCAAGTTTTTTTTTTCTGTGTAAAATACACACATATTTGTCTTTATTTATAAAAAAAAGTAAAAGACAAAACCTTAAGATGTCCAAATTCCCCCAAGATGAATATTTTTTCTGGCAGCATGGTGCTATAGAACCAGCAATAGAAAAATAGGCCGCTAAAATCCAAAATGCGCTCTAGTCTTTTGAAGTCTTGTGACAGGCCCAGCCAGTAGTAAAATTAAGTGTACAGAATAGGGAAAAAAATATAATAAAGGAAAAAAAAAATTTTTGCATAATTTTTAGTTTTTCCTTAAATATTTTTTTTTTATATATTATATCCACCATCTAATGGCAAAAAAGAAAGGTCTAGGGTGTCCTGTGAAAAATAATATCAAATTCATGGAGTCTGGCTTAGTAATTATTCAGTTATTTGCAGTTAGATAGGGCGACTGCTACAACTGAAAAATTGGCCTGGTAAGGACACTCCAGTAATGAAGTATTTAATCTATTAAAATGCTTGTTTCTTTTTTAAATTAGGTAACACATTTAACAGTTATAGACAACGATTGCATATATCACAACATATAAACCACTCTCTATGTCAGGTGTCATTAGTCTTTCACTGTAACAAGTAGTTATTTCTCTCTCAGAGAGGATGCCAACCTCTTCAGGACTCAGACAGTTTTCAGCTTATGGTCCAATCATAATTTAGCAAATCTGACATGTCACTTTATGTCATCATAACTCATGATTGCTTTTACTTATACAACTGATTCTGAGGCTGTTTCCTCATGACATATCATACTTCATATTAGTGGGCAATATGTTTTACCTTTATTTATTTATTTAAAAAGTCTTGATTTTCACTGATTTTAAGAAAGAGTGATACCTTATAAAATAATTATTCATTGACATTCAACATATATCTACTTTATTTTACTATCATTTGCAAATGTCATTTTTTGGGTGGATTTTAGAATGCTTAGAATTTTTTAAGCAAAATTTTCAAGAATATTTCCAAAACAGACTTTTTTATGGACAAATTAAGTTTTGAAGTGATTTTGAGAGGCTTACATAGTAGAAACCCATAAATACCCAATTTTTTTTTTGATTCTGAAGTTTACAGAAACATCCCATATGTGGTCGTAAACTGCTATAAGGGATCAGAATAGAAGGAGTGCCTTATGGTTTTTGGAGGTCAGATTTTGCTGGAATCTTTTTGGGCATTTCACATTTGAAGAGACCCTGAGGTACGCCTACAGCGGAAAAAGTTTTGGGGAAACTTTTGAAAATGAATGACCCAGCAAATTATGCAATTTGAAGAAATTTGGCTATGAAAATAAAACTTTACATTTCTTAAATAAAATGTTGCTTTAGCCCAACATTTTTCATTTTCACAAGGTGAACCCCTCACCTAACATTCTACAATTTGTTAAGCATTATTCATGAATGTGGAAACACCCCATATGTGGTCATAAACTGCTGTATGAACACTCTGCTGGGTTCAAAGGTGAAGGAGGGAACCACTTACTAGGTGGCAATGCCACAGACAATTGGCGCTACTTGTAACACTAGTACAGCAGTGTCCCAGACAGCGCTGTACCTCCGCTGCAGTCACACACAAAAAAGAACTTCAAATAGAATATGGGGATGCCGCGCACCTCTTAGTTAGCTACTATATGTTATAATATGGGGGTACTATTTAGGGATCAAGCCAGATCTTCTATTTTACCTTATTTTCTTTGCTGATCCTCCTCGCGATTATTGCTAAATCTGCTGAGGGTTCGGTTCAGGTTTTGTGAATTTTCTTATTTCTCTTGTTCAAGGGGCTCCAACGGTCTCCACTGAAGGCAGACAAAGTTCTTCTAACAGTCTTATTCAAAGTTCGCCCCGGCCGGTGGCGCAGCCTTTACTTTTTTGAATCTCGCTCGTGCTCAAAATGTGGAGCAGGTGACGTCACCAGAGACTACGGTTCCTCTCAGACACCAAGAAGGGGAGTTCATCCAACGCGTTTCTAGCACTACGGTGCTCTTCGTCAGGGATTCTGTCTTGATCCCTAAATAGTACCCCCATATTATAACATACAGTAGCTAACTAAGAGGTGTGCAGCATCCCCATATTCTATTTGAAGGAGGGAACCATTTGGCTTTTGGGGGGCAGATTTTGCTGAAATTATCTTCTGTCTCTATATTATATTTTAAGAGACCATGAGATACCTCTACAGTGGAAACCCCCCCCCCAAAATAAACCCCTCAATGAATTTATCATGGGGTGCAGTGAGTTTTTGACCCCATAGGTGTTTCATAAAATTTATAAACACTTGGCTATGGAATTTTTTTTCTTATAAAATGTTGCTTTAGTATCAGATTTCTCATTTTCACAAGGGGTAACAGGAAAAGACACCCCAAAATTGGTTGCACCTTTATTTACAGAAAAAGGCAGCACCCCACATGTGGTTGTAAACTGCTGTAAAGGCACATGGCAGGGCTAGAAAGGAAAGGAGAGCTATTTGGCTTTTGGAGGGAAGATTTTGCTGAAATGGTTCTTATGTGCCATATCACATTTGCACAGTCCCTGAGGCGCCAGTGCAGTATAAAATTCCACTATAGTTGTCTCATTTTGGAAACTAAACCTTTCAAGAAAATCACCTAGAGGTATAGTGATTGGCTTGAACCCACATTTTTTTTTTTTAGGGCATAAAATTATAAATTACATTGTGTTTCAATTATATGTAGTTTTAGCCTCAAATGTTACATTTTAATAAGTGGCAATAGGAGAAAAAGCTCTCCCAACTTTGTCATATACTTTTTCCTGAGTATGACACTACTCCCTATATGGTCATGAATTGCAGTTTGGGCAAACTGCAGGGTTCAGAAGAGAAAGAGCACCATGTGCATTTGGCCTAGTTTGGGAATTTATACAGAACTGGCTGACAGCTACAAAGGCTCTGAGGTAAAATAAAAAAAATAAAAAAATAAAACAAGAGATGACTTTTGATAACTTTACAGAATTTACCAAGGGGATGTTGTAAACATTTAGATTCTTCTGGTGGTTTTGAAAATGTAAATTTTTACACAAATATATTATTTTAGTGTCCAAGATTTGGGGTACAGCAGGTGCCATGGTGAAAAGCAAGCCATCTTATTATGCTTTGCTTCCTGGTTTTAGCAACACACTACATGTGACCCTATTCTTTGCCTGACCATTTAAGAGGGATCAAGAGTATAAGAGGACCATGCAAATCTTGAGACCCAATATGGTGATTTATAATGCTAGTGCTGCCAACTGTAAAGGTTCAGGGTGAAATAATAAATGTACCACATTTAAACTGTCATTTTCACACTCACATTTACCTATGAGACTCAGCATGGGGCTAGACCTGTATACATACATCTGTACATGGTAGGCCTGGAAGTATTTGTAAGGTTTCCAGGTGCCATGGAAACCATCAGCATCCCCTGATCACATTGTGTGTAGACAATGAAGTTACAACATGAGCCCCATTGATAAAAAATGTGAATGATACTGCAGTGGCCTGTATGTCAATGACAGACAGGGCCCCTGTACTTATAAAGCGGGCACAGCTCCTGTGCCCACTCAATTACAGTGCCATACACCTACATCACTTTGTGCCAAATTTACGTTGCTAGTGGCTAAAGTCTGCAATTATTAGTTCATGTCATAAAAAAAAAAATATTTTTAATATTTTGTTCACGTCATATCAACCAGTTTATATATATCATAAAATAATCACTATTTAGTGTTTGGGCTACTTTCAGACTAGCTGCAGCCTTCTCCAGCAGCCTGTTCCAGCAGGGGAACAGCCTGCCGGAGAAGGCTGCCGCTAGTGTAAAAGTATCCTTTAATGAGGGTATACATTTTAGGCTGTGTTCACATCAGGTTTTGTGTCAAGTTTAAGTGGCAACTGTAACCATAGAGTTCCTCTTGAAAAATGTTGCATCTTTTTATTACGAACATAAATTACTGTGTAAAATTTTCAGGCACTTGTGGGAAAAATTCTGCAAAGTAAGCATGCTTTCAAAAAAGTATTAATATTTTTTATTTTATTTTTACTAATTATCAAAATACAAATTCAATGAACAAAAACTAAATCTAAATCAAGTCAAGAAGTGACCACCCTTTGCTTTCAAAACAGTATCAGTTTTTGAAGAAATTTGGCAGGGTGGTTGTTGTAAACATCTTGGAGAACTAACCACAGATCTTCAATGGATTTCGGCTTGCTAAAATCCTTCTGTCACTTCATGTAATCCCAAATAGACTTGATGATGTTGAAATCAGAGCTATGTGGGGGCCAAATAATCACTTCAAGGACTGCTTGTTTCTTTGTAGGTTGATGATAGTTGTTATTGACATCAGCTATATGTTTGGGGTCATTTTCATGCTGCATAATAAATTTAAAGTATTAACACTTCTATTTTTGAAGCCTTCTTCCTTTGAAGCATTTTCCACTCCTGCCTAAAACATTTGAACAGTACAGTATATGTTAAACATGGAACTAAAAAGTGATATAAACACAGCTTAAATATAGTGGATCTGGTTTGACATAATTTGTCTGAATATTTTCAAGCATTTTTAAAATTAAGAACTGTAAAGTATTCAGAGCACACTTTATGGGATTGGCTGTTTCATTTTACCAGGAATAGTTTTACAACCTTTAGATTGTTTTTCATAATATTGTGTTGCACTTCTACAGTAGGGACATGGGAATGTGTCTTTGGAATAAGAGATTAATTATTCTTCTACTGGTCGCTGGAGCTGTAATAAGTATAATAACTGTTGAGTCCTCTGATTTAACACAATGTAAGAAAACAAAGCTCTTGATGCACCTCTAGGTAAAGGTTGGTAAAGCATTTAGGTGCATGGCTTTTAACATTCTTGTTCATAGTTGGTTGCTTGGAGGTTAAAAACGTGAAGTATGCCCAATTTCGCAGATCTAGACACTGGTTTTAATTGTTTAAAATGATTTATATTTAGGTACTGTTGATATTTCTTTCTTTACTTAATGTAAAATTTTAGATTAACACTACAAAGAATTTGATTTTCAATATGGTGCATTATACATGGACCTTTCATTTTGTTTTACCCAATTTTTTTGGGCTTCTCTAAATTCAAAATTTTCAAGATGGCTCGTCAGAAAAAGAGAGCCCAGTTTACATCCATTTTTATTGAAAATACAAAACACTATACTTTCCCCTAATGTGTGATCTCTTCTTCATCATAGCATACTCAATTGTAGTGATGAGCATCAGGGGCAATATTCCAATTCGCGATCATTCGTGAATATTTTGTAGAATATTTGTCATATACAGTACAGACCAAAAGTTTGGACACACCTTCTCATTCAAAGAGTTTTCTTTATTTTCATGACTATGAAAATTAGAGATTCACACTGAAGGCATCAAAACTATGAATTAACACATGTGGAATTATATACATAACAAAAAAGTGTGAAACAACTGAAAATATTTACCTTTTGCTTTGATTACTGCTTTGCACACTCTTGGCATTCTCTTGATGAGCTTCAAGAGGTGACCTGCAATGGTTTTCACTTCACAGGTATGCCCTGTCAGGTTTAATAAGTGGGATTTCTTGCCTTATAAATGGGGTTGGGACAATCAGTTGTGTTGTGGAGAAGTCAGGTGGATACACAGCTGATAGTCTTACTAAATAGACTGCTAGAATTTGTATTATGGTAGGAAAAAAACAGCTAAGTAAAGAAAAACGAGTGGCCATCATTACTTTAAGAAATGAAGGTCAGTCAGTCCAAAAAATTGGGAAAACTTTGAAAGTGTCCCCAAGTGCAGTCATAAAAACCATCAAGCGCTACAAAGAAACTGGCTCACATGCCTCACAAGAGTCACCTCTGCTGCGGAGGATAAGTTTATCCGAGTTACCAGCCTCAGAAATCGCAGGTTAACAGCAGCTCAGATTAGAGACCAGGTCAATGCCACACATAGTTCTAGCAGCAGACACATCTCTAGAACAACTGTTAAGAGGAGACTGTGTGAATCAGGCCTTCATGGTAGAATATCTGCTAGGAAACCACTGCTAAGGACAGGCAACAAGCAGAAGAGACTTGTTTGAGCTAAAGAACACAAGGAATGGACATTAGACCAGTGGAAATCTGTACCTTGGTCTGATGAGTCCAAATTTGAGATCTTTGGTTCCAACCACCGTGTCTTTGTGTGACGCAGAAAAGGTGAACGGATGGACTCTACATGCTTGGTTCCCACCGTGAAGCATGGAGGAGGAGGTGTGATGGTGTGGGGATGTTTTTCTGTTGACACTGTTGGGGATTTATTCAAAATTGAAGGCATACTAAACCAGCATGACTACCACAGCATCTTGCAGCGGCATGCTATTCTATCCGGTTTGCTTTTTGTTTGGACCATCATTTATTTTTCAACAGGACAATGACCCCAAACACACCTCCAGGCTGTGTAAGGGCTATTTGACCATGAAGGAGAGTGATGGGGTGCTGCGCCAGATTACCTGGCCTCCACTGTCACAGGACCTGAACCCAATCAAGATGGTTTGGGGTGAGCTGGACCACAGAGTAAATGGCAAAAGGGCCAACAAGTGCTAAGCATCTCTGGGAACTCCTTCAAGACTGTCGGAAGACCATTTCAGTTGACTACCTCTTGAAGCTCATCAAGAGAATGCCAAGATTGTGCAAAGCAGTAATCAAAGCAAAATGTGGCTATTTTGAAGAACCTAGAATATGACATATTTTCAGTTGTTTCACACTTTTTTGTTATGTATATAATTCCACATGTGTTAATTCATAGTGTTGATGCCTTCAGTGTGAATCTCCAATTTTCATAGTCATGAAAATAAAGAAAACTCTTTGAATAAGAAGGTGTGTCCAAACTTTTGGTCTGTACTGTATTTGCGCATTTGAGAATTTGAGATTACATTCTTGATTGCTAAAATTGGCAATGTAATATTTGCGTAATGCACGCAAAATACAGGCGTGGGTCACTTATGCTACAATTTTCAAGCTGGTATAAGAGTTCTGAGACTGGAGAAAATGGTTGGCACAGCAGATCATTAGAATAGCTTTATACAGTTGCAAGAAAAAATATGTGAACCCTTTGGAATTATATGGATTTCTGCACAAATTGGTCATAAAATGTGATCTGATCTTCATCTAAGTCACAACAATAGAGAATCACAGTCTGCTTAAACTAATAACACAAATAATTGTTAAGGTTAAGGTAAATGTTACCATGTTTTTATTGAACACACCATGTAAACATTTACAGTGCAGGTGGAAAAAGTATGCGAACCCTTGGATTTAATAATTGGTTGAACCTCCTTTGGCAGCAATAACTTCAACCAAACGTTTCCTGTAGTTGTAGATCAGACGTGCACAACGGTCAGGAGTAAGTCTTGACCATTCCTCTTTACAGAACTGTTTCAGTTCAGCAATATTTTTGGGATGTCTGGTGTGAATCGCTTTCTTGAGGTCATGTAACAGCATCTCAATCAGGTTAAGGTCAGGACTCTGACTGGGCCACTCCAGAAGGCGCATTTTCTTCGGTTTAAGCCATTCTGTTGTTGATTTACTTCTATGCTTTGGGTCGTTGTCCTGTTGCAACACCCATCTTCTCTTGAGCTTAAGCTGGTGGACAGATGGCCTTACGTTCTCCTGCAAAATGTCTTGATAAACTTAGGAATTCATTTTTCCTTCGATGATAGCAATCCATCCAGGCCCTGATGCAGCAAAGCAGCCCCAAACCATGATGCCCCCACCACCATACTTCACATTTGGGATGAGGTTTTGATGTTGGTGTGCTGTGCCTGTTTTTCTCCACACATATGGTTGTGTGTTTCTTCCAAACAACTCAACTTTGGCTTCATCTGTCCACACAATATTTTGCCAGTACTGCTGTGGAACATCCAGGTGCTCTTGTGCAAACTGTAAACGTGCAGCAATGTTTTTTTTGGACAGCAGTGGCTTCTTCTGTGGTATCCTTCCATGAAATCCATTCTTGTTTAGTGTTTTACGTATCGTAGATTCGCTAACAGGGATGTTAGCATATGCCAGAGACTTTTGCAAGTCTTTAGCTGACACTCTAGGATTCTTCTTCACCTCATTGAGCAGTCTGCGCTATGCTGTTGCAGTCATCTTTACAGGACGGCCACTCCTAGGGAGAGTAGCAGCAGTGCTGATCTTTCTGCATTAGACAATTTGTCTTACTGTGGACTGATGAACAGTAAGGCTTTTGGGGATACTTTTATAACCCTTTCCAGTTTTATGCAAGTCAACAATTCTTAATCATAGGTCTTCTGAGAGCTCTTTTGTGCGAGGCATCATTCACATCAGGCAATGTTTCTTGTGAAAACCAAACCCAGAACTGGTGGGTGTTTTTTATAGGGCAGGGCAGCTGTAACCATCACCTCCAAACTCATCTCATTGATTGGACTCCAGTTGGCTGACACCTCACTCCAATTAGCTCTTGGAGATGTCATTAGTCTAGGGGTTCACATACTTTTTCCACCTGCACTGTGAATGCTTACATGGTGTGTTCAATAAAAACATGGTAACATTTAATTCTTTGTGTGTTATTAGTTTAAGCAGACTGTGATTGTCTACTGTTGTGACTTAGATGAAGATCAGATCACATTTTATGACCAATTTGTGCAGAAATCCATATAATTCCATAGGGTTCACATACTTTTTCTTGCAACTGTATTCAGATAGAGTGTTCCAATATGTTCGCGCTTGCAAATTTTTGGCAATATCTGCTACACTATAGATCACTCTAACCTACACTGACTATCTCCCCCTAACTATTTGAATTATATATATAAGTTAACTGTCTAATGTAATAACACAACGCACAGAGCACAGCAATAACTGCAATAAACTTTAGAAAATAGCTGCTGGGGAGGTTCTTATATAGTAAGGGGTAGGCAACTTTTCTATTGGTTGCTAGGGATGTTGCTAAGCTTTGACAAAGCCTTCTCATTGACCCACAAGCTAGAAGAAGGGAGGGATGATCACCTGACATATACTGTGTTAAAAAAAAATATATATATATAATATTCATTACTAAACGGGCAAGTTGCAACACTGAGAGGCATTGATAATTTGCAAAAGAGTTTGCTTCTCACCGAGCAAGCACTCTTTGGGGTAGATGAGGGGGAGGGTGACAGAGAGGAGGCTGAGGAAAGTGAGGTAGCTAGCTGGGTAACAGTTAGAAAGCGGGGTAGAGGGAAGAGTGCCAGGGAGGCTAGCCCTGATCTGACACACCCCAACAAGTTTGCACGTTTGGCAGATGAGGGGGATGTCAGTCCGGGGACGGCACTGCTGCAGCCGGACACTTCCTCTGCCAGTCAGGGGAATGTCAGCTCCAGTAAGCAGGGAACCAGGAGAGCAGGGCAGGCCAGACAGGTGCTGGTAGTGGGAGACTCCATTATTAGGGGAACAGATAGGGAAATCTGTCACAAAGACTGTGATCACCGAACAGTGTGCTGTCTTCCTGGCGCTAGAGTTCGACACATCGCGGATCGGGTTGACAGATTACTGAGAGGGTCTGGAGACGATCCAGCGGTCATGGTCCATATTGGAACCAATGACAAAGTTAGAGGTAGGTGGAGAGTCCTTAAAAATGATTTCAGGGATTTAGGTCAAAAGCTGAGGGCAAGGACCTCAAAGGTAGTATTTTCCGAAATACTGCCTGTACCACGAGCCACACAAGAAAGGCAACGGGAGATTAGGGAGATTAACAAGTGGCTCAAGAACTGGTGTAGGAAGGAGGGGTTTGGGTTCCTGGAGAACTGGGCCGATTATTCTATCGGCTACAGGCTCTATCGTAGGGACGGGCTGCACCTCAATGGGGAAGGGGCAGCTGTGCTGGGGAGAAAGATGGCTAGAAGGTTGGAGGAGTGTTTAAACTAGGGACTGGGGGGAGGGTAATTACGTTATAGGAGGGGAAGATAGTGCAGATAGAGACCGGGGGCAAGGTAGTGGGACTGGGGTAGGAATGGAAGGAGGGACTAGAACAGTTCAGAAGGAAAGGTGTAGGGTAAAAAATATACATAAACCTCTCAAATGTATGTATACTAATGCCAGAAGCCTGACTAATAAAACTGGTGAACTGGAATTAGTGATGTGTGAGGAGGACTATGACATAGTGGGAATAACTGAGACATGGCTGGATGATAGCTATGACTGGACGGTTAATGTACAAGGTTACAGTCTGTTTAGAAAGGATCATCAAAACCGGAGAGGGGGAGGGGTCTGCCTTTATGTAAAGTCCGGTCTAAAGCCCACACTCCGCGAAGATATAAGTGAGGGACATGAACATGTGGAGTCACACAGTGGGTGGAGCTAAAATCAACAATAAATTACTAATAGGAGTTTACTATAAACCACCTAATATACCAGAGTCCACAGAAAATCTACTACTAAACGAGATAGACGAGGCGGCAAATCATAATGAGGTGGTTATTATGGGGGACTTCAACTACCCAGATATAGACTGGGAAACTGAAACTTGTATATCTCATAAGGGAAACAGGTTCTTGGCAATAACCAAAGACAATTACCTCTCCCAACTGGTTCAGGACCCGACTAGAGGGACGGCCATACTGGACTTAGTATTAACCAATAGGCCCGACAGAACAACAGACGTGCAGGTTGGGGGACACCTGGGAAATAGTGACCATAAAGTAATAACCTTCCAATTATCATTCAAAAGAGCGTTTCTACAGGGAGGAACAAAAATACCAAACTTCAAAAAAGCTAAATTTAGCCAACTAAGAGAGGCCATAGGCCAAACTAACTGTGACAAAGTTCTCAAAAATAAAAATACAGCCACAAAATGGGATATCTTTAAAAACATCCTAAAATCTCATTGTGAGAGGTACATACCGTATGGTAATAAAATGTTAAGGAACAAAAAGAAACCAATGTGGATAAATAGAACTGTAAAGAAAGCAATAAATGACAAAAAGAAAGCATATAATTCACTGAAACAGGAGGGGAGCACGGAAGCACTGAAAAACTATAAGGAAAAAAATAGAACATGTAAAAAACAAATAAAAGCGGCCAAACTAGAGACCGAGAGATTAATTGCCAAAGAGAGTAAATCTAACCCTAAAATGTTCTTCAATTATATAAATGTTAAAAAGTATAAATCTGAAGGTGTCGGCCCTTTAAAGAGTAATGAGGGGGAAGTCGCAGAGAGCGATGAGGAGAAAGCAAAGCTGTTAAATCTTTTTTTCTCCAATGTATTCACTGAGGAAAATAAATTGTCAGATGACATGCAGAATGCAAAAATAAATTCCCCATTAAAAGTGTCCTGTCTGACCCAGGAAGAAGTACATCAGCGACTTAAAAAGATTAAAATAGACAAATCGCCAGGACCTGATGACATACACCCCCGTATCCTAAAGGAATTAAGTCATAGCCAGACCCTTATTTCTGATATTTGCAGACTCTATACTGACAGGGAATGTCCCACAGGATTGGCGCATGGCATATGTGGTGCCAATATTCAAAAAGGGGCCAAACACAGAGCCTGGAAACTATAGGCCGGTAAGTTTAACATCTGTTGTGGGTAAACTGTTTGAAGGTTTTCTGAGAGATGCTATATTAGAGCATCTCAACGGAAATAAGCAAATAACGCCATATCAGCATGGCTTCGTGAGGGATCGGTCATGTCAGACTAATTTAATCAGTTTCTATGAGGAGGTAAGTTCTAGACTTGACAGCGGCGAATCAATGGATGTCGTATATCTGGACTTCTCCAAAGCATTTGACACTGTACCACATAAAAGGTTAGTATATAAAATGAGAATGCTCGGACTGGGAGAAAACATCTGTATGTGGGTAAGTAACTGGCTCAGTGATAGAAAACAGAGGGTGGTTATTAACGGTACACACTCAGATTGGGTCACTGTCACTAGTGGAGTACCTCAGGGGTCAGTATTGGGCCCTATTCTCTTCAATATATTTATTAATGATCTTGTAGTAGGCTTGCATAGTAAAGTATCAATTTTCGCAGATGACACTAAACTGTGTAAAGTAATTTACACTGATGAGGACAGTATACTACAGAGCGATCTGGATAGATTGGAGGCTTGGGCAGATAAGTGGCAGATGAGGTTTAACACTGATAAATGTAAAGTTATGCACATGAGAAGGAATAATGCAAGTCACCCGTACATACTAAATGGTAAAACACTCGGTAACACTGACATGGAAAAGGATCTAGGAATTTTAATAAACAGCAAACTAAGCTGCAAAAACCAGTGTCAGGCAGCTGCTGCCAAGGCCAACAAGATAATGGGTTGCATCAGAAGGGGCATAGATTCCCGTGATAAGAACATAGTCCTACCACTTTACAAATCGCTAGTCAGACCACACATGGAGTACTGTGTACAGTTCTGGGCTCCTGTAAACAAGGCAGACATAGCAGAGCTGGAGAAGGTCCAGAGGAGGGCATCTAAAGTAATAACTGGAATGGGGCAACTACAGTACCCTGAAAGATTGTCAAAATTAGGGTTATTCACTTTAGAAAAAAGACGACTGAGGGGAGATCTAATTAATATGTATAAATATATCAGGGGTCAGTACAGAGATCTATCCCATCAGCTATTTATCCCCAGGACTGTGACGAGGGGACATCCTCTGCGTCTGGAGGAAAGAAGGTTTGTACACAAACATAGAAAAGGATTCTTTACGGTAAGAGCAGTGAGACTCTGGAACTCTCTGCCTGAGGAGGTGGTGATGGTGAGTATAATAAAGGAATTCAAGAGGGGCCTGGACGTATTTCTGGAGCTTAATAATATTACAGGCTATAGCTACTAGAGAGGGGTCGTTGATCCAGGGAGTTATTCTGATTGCCTGATTGGAGTCGGGAAGGAATTTTATATTCCCCTAAAGTGGAGAAAATTGGCCTCTACCTCACAGGGTTTTTCTTTTTTTTTTGCCTTCCTCTGGATCAACTTGCAGGATAACAGGCCGAACTGGATGGACAAATGTCTTTTTTCGGCCTTATGTTACTATGTTACTATGTTACTAATATATAGCACTATATTCTAAATATTAGCAAATTCTCGAAGTGACAATATTCACAATAAAAATTTGCTTTTTGAATATTCGCGCTCAACACTACTCAATTGTGGCACATGCTATATACGTTTCATCCATCTTGTGTGAGAGTGTTTCTTCTGATATAGAGGCAGCATTGTCTTGTTACACCCTCTCACCATTCGGGTGTACAGCATCTTTGCAGGAGTAACAGCTTATTTGAACAAGTGTGTTGAGAAACCTAGGAGTAATCTCTACTGAACCTGACTACAAAGTTAGCATCTAGTGGTTGACCTCATAATTCTGTAGAGTAGTAATAAATACTCCCAGAGGTATTACAAAGTGATCTGTTGTTATATTTTATAATGTTTTACCCACAACGTATCTAAATGTGAAAGCACACTTTACTTTTTCTTTCACAAAATTATATAACTGATCAAGGGCCCTTTAAACTAGACAACATAAAGCAGATAAATATTACAGTATTAAATATATAAGTATGAGCACTGACTAAAACCTCTATTTTCCATTTTATTATATATGCACAGTAACCTTTGTTTTTGTACTATGTTAGTATTTAGATTTTGCCGGTATCAGCTATCAAGTTTCAGATCTACATACTGATTGAGAAGTTCACCAGTCATATCCAATATTTATGTTAATGACACAGTAATCTCATTATATTTTATAGGTTTCTAAATAAAACTTACTTCTTAACAACTTAGTATGAGGGTTTTACTACTTCAAGAAAATTGCAGTATGCAAATAATGCTACAGTTCAAAAAGTCTTCCCAAGTAAATTAGTTATGTATGCACCTTCAGCAAATACATGGCATTAATAATTTATTTCTAATAAACTGTATGCACTAAAAACAGGGCAAAATGTCATAGATTCATTTACTTGTAAAATATTTTTATTAAAAAATAAATTAAAATTGTTGAAGCTTCTAATTTTATGTTTTAAGAAAAATGTGAAAGCTAGGATCAGTTCTCACAATGTTTTACATACAGTTGGTGGTACTGTATATACCTGAAAGCAATAATACTAGACATGAGCAAAGTTTCCAAAAATTCAATTCGGACGCTTGATCAAATAAAATAAAAAAATATTATGTATTTGATCTGAATTAATTTGTGATGAAGCACATTAAATATCAGCTATTTCCAGGCTGCAGGGAGCCTGTATATCATTGTACGTCATAGTGCATTGCAAAAACATGCATAGAAAGTTTGCTGTGGTAGTGAAACAGTTATTGTGCGTCAGTATGACAGGCAAGTGATAGGTGTCATTCTTAGAGCCACTTCAGACTTCACTTATTTGGTCAGTTATGGGGACAAAACTGGCCAAATAACTGAAGTGTAAACTCAGCCTTACAGGTCATTATTAGTGTCAGGTATAAAGGACTATGCAGTCGCCCAAGATTCTACTATAAAATGAAAAAGTGCACTTCTTTTACACCATCAGCTGATTCCACATAGCTTTCTAAACAACCTGTTCTGTTACAAGCTAATACAAGTAGTGTCCCCATGAGTGGAGAGGGTAACAGCTAGAGATGAGCAAATGTTTCCAAAATTTGATTCGCCAAATTTTTGGGGAAAAATTGGGCTTGATAAGAATATATTTGCGGCGAATTACATTAAAAAAGGCTATTTCCTGGCTGCTGAGAGCCTTTATAGTGATGAAGAACACTGTGCCTTGTAGTAACATGCATAGGAAGTTTGCTTTGGTAGTTGGTAGTGAAATAATACTGTGCCTTGCAGTAACAGACATAGAGAGTCTGCTGTGGTAGTGAAATTATACTGTGAGTCAGTCAGTATGACATGCAGATGACCGGCACTGCACAATTTGCTTATTAGGGCAGTCACGGGGCCAAAACTGACCAAATAACTCAAGTATGAACTCAGCCTTACAGGTCGATGCTAGTGGCAAAAAGAAGCTCTCTCCTTTTACATCGTTGCCAGCTGATTCCACATATGTTATCACAACCTGTTCTATTAAACATATGTACAAGTAGAGCCCCCCGGACAGAGTGGAGAGGGTGTCAACAGTTAAATTGTGTTGACATGACTGATTAAATTGCCCTTCCTCTGATCCGTGAGAACGATAACCCACAAATAATGGATCCTGTCTGTGGAGCATACGCTTTCATTCGGTCAGCATTTGCGTTCCCGGCGGGCCCCATTCACTTTAATGGCAGACGAACCTGGAAAACCTTCAGCTCATATTTGCAGCCACCAAATACTTAGTAGAAGTGTACAAATTGTCCCACAACATGGACAGTGACATATTAGAGGGGGATCAATGACAAAAATTCTAACAAAAAAAATATGTATCTTAATCAGGGGACATTTTTTATCTTTTTTAAAGGGAAATTCTCTGAAATGTGCCCTTTTGGAGTCTAGAAAATTGTTATTTTAGGCCACGGGAGTACGGGCCTTAAAAATTTGGCATTCACCTGACAGAAAAGAACAAGTGATTATGTGGCTCGAGGTGCATTATGCGGTCAATGGACAAAAATTGTACCATAGGCCACTGGACCACAGGCCCCAAATATTAGGCATTTACAGGACAGAAAAGATCAAGTGATTATGCGGCCGAAGGTATATTACACGGTCAATGGATATCAATTTTACTGCCGGACAGTGCAAATAGAGTTCAAATACATATGTTTAAAAGAACTAAAAATATAAAATTGGATTAAAAACATGACTAACAAAATCCCCCCTCTTGAAAAAAATCCCTAATGATAATAGCTGAAATTCGATAACACAAATGGTGCACTACCCAAATGCACTAAATAGAAAGTATATAATTAGTATATAACACCCCTGCTTCAATCACTTTTTTGGGGGGGGCAACTGGAATATCGCACCAGTAGAAATTATTTGTTCCAATGGCGTTTGTCACTAGAGATGGCCTTGCGGTTCACCCGGCGGTCCTTTTGCGGTGAACTTTGCGTGTTCGCGATTCGCCGAACATGCAAACATATGGAGATATTCAGGCCCGCCATATTCTTTTACATTGTGAAGAACTTTGACCCATGACACATCAATTAGGTGGTACAGGACAGCCAAGTGAGACGTTTCAGCACATACCCCCTACCTTATAAATAAACCAGATCTGGCCGCCATTTTACATTCCGTTTTTTGCCAGTGTAGGGAGAGGTTGCTGTGTAGAGCAGGGACAGGCTGTTAGGGACACTAAACGTTAGCTAATAGGCCGCAAAAGTCCTTTTAAAGACCGGTATAGGTGTGCTATTGATAGGTTTGACTTACTGAGGGGTCTAATATACTTATAATATACTTCCTAACATAGCTGTGTGCGTTTCTGCTGCGAAAATGCGGCTACACAGAGTGCCAGACGCCATTGGAACAAATAATTTCTACTGGTGTGAAATACCAGTTGTCCCCCCCAAAAAATGATTGAAGCAGGGGTGTTATATACCAATAATTTACTTTCTATATAGTGCAATTAGGTAATGCAGCATTTGTTTGCGGTTTTGCTGCGTTACCTCGGCTACAGTGACAAATACTTATAATATACTTTTATAATGAGTCAAAAACACATAGGATCTATATAGTGATCACTAGTGATTAGTGGGAGGTGCCATATTCAATTTTGCGATATTTCGTGAATATTCGATTGAATATTCATTTTATATTCGTTGAAATCGAATATTCGTCATTATTCTATTTATCGCAAATAATATGTAATTTAATTATTCGCGTATTGTGATTTTCTTTTAACTGTATAAGGCAACTTTCCTATTGGTTGGCTATGGCTATGGCTAATTTATCTATTTTACGAATATGCGGTATATTGCTATATATTCTTGTTTTAGAATATTACGAATGTTCTAAAAAACAAAGTTATAGCAATATAGCGAATATTCGTAAAATACACATACAGACTACAATTTAGCTACAGTAATATAGTGCTATAATATTTTTTTATAAATCACAGAAAAAATGCACCACATGGATATGCCACTGACTATACTGGCTAGTCATAAATGCAGATATTAAAAGCTGAGACTTTTGCCAATATATTCCTGTCAGGAAGATATCGGAGCCCCAAGCACCACGTCACGGTTCTCAGCATGGCAAGGGGTCCTACCACTACGCTACCTATGGTGTGAACAAGGTCTGAAGGTGATGTAATCCAGCTCACAGCCAAGCTTCCACACAACCGCCTAGCAGGACAACTAGTGCAATGTGAACAAAGCCAGACTGTAAGCCACACCCATATCAGACCATGTAATGGAGGCTACCAGGTGCAAAGAGTGTTTGAATGCCAGGTGAAGGCACATACACTACATGTAAAACAAGACAAAAACACAGAAATGGTGGCAAAACTGGGGGAGCTGCTCAACCCCTAACACTGTAGCGTGTTTTTCATTGGGGGAACAGCCCCACCGCATGTGGACCGCAGCAAACGACTATCCCCAGCAAAAAATATTTTGCATACGGTGGAGGATGTCGGCGCGGTCCACATGCACCACAAAGGCATCCTACACAAAACGGAGCATTGTGCGGATGAAAATATAATCATAAATCACAGAAAAAATGCACCACATGGATATGCCACTGACTATACTGGCTAGTCATAAATGCAGATATTAAAAGCTGAGACTTTTGCCAATATATTCCTGTCAGGAAGATATCGGAGCCCCAAGCACCACGTCACGGTTCTCAGCATGGCAAGGGGTCCTACCACTACGCTACCTATGGTGTGAACAAGGTCTGAAGGTGATGTAATCCAGCTCACAGCCAAGCTTCCACACAACCGCCTAGCAGGACAACTAGTGCAATGTGAACAAAGCCAGACTGTAAGCCACACCCATATCAGACCATGTAATGGAGGCTACCAGGTGCAAAGAGTGTTTGAATGCCAGGTGAAGGCACATACACTACATGTAAAACAAGACAAAAACACAGAAATGGTGGCAAAACTGGGGGAGCTGCTCAACCCCTAACACTGTAGCGTGTTTTTCATTGGGGGAACAGCCCCACCGCATGTGGACCGCAGCAAACGACTATCCCCAGCAAAAAATATTTTGCATACGGTGGAGGATGTCGGCGCGGTCCACATGCACCACAAAGGCATCCTACACAAAACGGAGCATTGTGCGGATGAAAATATAATCATAAATCACAGAAAAAATGCACCACATGGATATGCCACTGACTATACTGGCTAGTCATAAATGCAGATATTAAAAGCTGAGACTTTTGCCAATATATTCCTGTCAGGAAGATATCGGAGCCCCAAGCACCACGTCACGGTTCTCAGCATGGCAAGGGGTCCTACCACTACGCTACCTATGGTGTGAACAAGGTCTGAAGGTGATGTAATCCAGCTCACAGCCAAGCTTCCACACAACCGCCTAGCAGGACAACTAGTGCAATGTGAACAAAGCCAGACTGTAAGCCACACCCATATCAGACCATGTAATGGAGGCTACCAGGTGCAAAGAGTGTTTGAATGCCAGGTGAAGGCACATACACTACATGTAAAACAAGACAAAAACACAGAAATGGTGGCAAAACTGGGGGAGCTGCTCAACCCCTAACACTGTAGCGTGTTTTTCATTGGGGGAACAGCCCCACCGCATGTGGACCGCAGCAAACGACTATCCCCAGCAAAAAATATTTTGCATACGGTGGAGGATGTCGGCGCGGTCCACATGCACCACAAATAATATTTTTTTATAGTCTAATTTTTTTTGTTTCTTCTGAAGTTCAGATTTGGAAAAAAAATTACACTATTAAAAAAAATACTATAGCGCTATATTAGCTAAATTGCAGTCTATATGTGTATTTCACAAATTTTTGCTATATTGCTATTACTTTGTGATTTAGAGTATGACGATTATTATGAATATTCTAAAAAACAAAATTATTGCAACTTAGCGAATATTCGTAAAATACACATATAGACTGCAATTTAGCTAATATAGTGCTATAATCATTTTTTTATAGTCTAATTGCTTTGTCTCTTCTGAAGTTCAGATTTGTAAAAAAAAATTACGCTATAAAAAAAATACTATAACACTATATTAGCTAAATTGCAGTCTATATGTGTATTTCCCAAATATTCGCTATATTGCTATAACTTTGTGTATTAGAATATGACGAATATTCTAAAAGATGAAGTTATAGCAATATAGTGAATAGTCGTAAAATACACATATAGACTGCAATTTAACTAGTATAGTGCTATAATTTTTTTTTATACTCTATTTTTTTTTGTCTCTTCTGAAGTTCAGATTTGGAAAAAATGTACACTATAAAAAAATACTATAGCACTATATTAGCTAAATTGCAGTCTATATGTGTATTTTACGAATATTCGCTATATTGCTATAACTTTGTGTTTTAGAAAATTACGAATATGACAAATACTTGTTATTTAGAATATTTGTCTTTTTTTTTTAAATCTGTGCTGTTATTCCACTTTGGCATACTCCTCCACGACAAGTGTCCCCGTCTCCATGGGAAAGCCAGTGGGTTAGAATATACCATCGGATCTGAGTTTTCACGATCTCAGGGAAAACTCAGATCCGATGGTATTTTCTAACCCACAGGCGTTACCATGGTGACGGGGATGCTTGTCGAGGAGGAGTATGCAAACAACTGTACAGATTGGGAAAAAAAATATGTGAATATTCTAAATAACGAATATATTCCATATATTGCTATATATTCGTTTTTTTAGAATACTTGTCATTTTATTTTCCATTTGAAAACATGATTCATCCCTGCTTAAGTTGCTTGTGGGCCAATGACTCGCTGACCCACAAGAAAAAAACAGGGAGGAATCATGTTTTCAGATCTTAAAAAATTACAAATATTCAATATAGTGAATATATAGCACTATATTTGAAATGTTCGTGAATTAGCGAAGTTGCGATATTCGCGATTAATATTCGCTACTCGAATATTCACTCTCAACACTAGTGATCACCTGGAAGTCAGGGGCCTAGGGGCTAGGGGCTTACAAGGGCAATTTTTATATAGGGTAAGGTTCCGGATGAGGTGGCTCTTATCAGGGCGGGTGATTTGTGGTTAGGCTATCAGGGCCAGAATAGCACCCCCCTGTAGGGCAATATCAGGGACAGTTCTTTGCCCACCCTGTCCTTCAATACCACATCATCATCTAGCCCAGGGATAGATGTTTTTTGCTTTCCCTCCGGGATTCATGGATGTGCATTGGAACCCCCCGGATTGTGGTAGGATACACTACGTGCAGAATTATTAGGCAAATTAGTATTTTGACCACATCATCCTCTTTATGCATGTTGTCTTACTCCAAGCTGTATAGGCTCGAAAGCCTACTACCAATTAAGCATATTAGGTGATGTGCATCTCTGTAATGAGAAGGGGTGTGGTCTAATGACATCAACACCCTATATCAGGTGTGCATAATTATTAGGCAACTTCCTTTCCTTTGGCAAAATGGGTCAAAAGAAGGACTTGACAGGCTCAGAAAAGTCAAAAATAGTGAGATATCTTGCAGAGGGATGCAGCACTCTTAAAATTGCAAAGCTTCTGAAGCGTGATCATCGAACAATCAAGCGTTTCATTCAAAATAGTCAACAGGGTCGCAAGAAGCGTGTGGAAAAACCAAGGCGCAAAATAACTGCCCATGAACTGAGAAAAGTCAAGCGTGCAGCTGCCAAGATGCCACTTGCCACCAGTTTGGCCATATTTCAGAGCTGCAACATCACTGGAGTGCCCAAAAGCACAAGGTGTGCAATACTCAGAGACATGGCCAAGGTAAGAAAGGCTGAAAGACGACCACCACTGAACAAGATACACAAGCTGAAACGTCAAGACTGGGCCAACAAATATCTCAAGAGTGATTTTTCTAAGGTTTTATGGACTGATGAAATGAGAGTGAGTCTTGATGGGCCAGATGGATGGGCCCGTGGCTGGATTGGTAAAGGGCAGAGAGCTCCAGTCCGACTCAGACGCCAGCAAGGTGGAGGTGGAGTACTGGTTTGGGCTGGTATCATCAAAGATGAGCTTGTGGGGCCTTTTCGGGTTTTGAGGATGGAGTCAAGCTCAACTCCCAGTCCTACTGCCAGTTTCTGGAAGACACCTTCTTCAAGCAGTGGTACAGGAAGAAGTCTGCAAGGTAAGAAAAACATGATTTTCATGCAGGACAATGCTCCATCACACGCGTCCAAGTACTCCACAACGTGGCTGGCAAGAAAGGGTATAAAAGAAGAAAATCTAATGACATGGCCTCCTTGTTCACCTGATCTGAACCCCATTGAGAACCTGTGGTCCATCATCAAATGTGAGATTTACAAGGAGGGAAAACAGTACACCTCTCTAAACAGTGTCTAGGAGGCTGTGGTTGCTGCTGCACGCAATGTTGATGGTGAACAGATCAAAACACTGACAGAATCCATGGATGGCAGGCTTTTGAGTGTCCTTGCAAAGAAAGGTGGCTATATTGGTCACTGATTTGTTTTTGTTTAGTTTTTGAATGTCAGAAATGTATATTTGTGAATGTTGAGATGTTATATTGGTTTCACTGGTAAAAATAAATAATTGAAATGGGTATATATTTGTTTTTTGTTAAGTTGCCTAATAATTATGTACAGTAATAGTCACCTGCACACACAGATATCCCCCTAAAATAGCTAAAACTAAAAACAAACTAAAAACTACTTCCAAAAATATTCAGCTTTGATATTAATGAGTTTTTTGGGTTCATTGAGAACATGGTTGTTGTTCAATAATAAAATTAATCCTCAAAAATACAACTTGCCTAATAATTCTGCACTCCCTGTATATGGTTTCTGATTTGGTGCCGTCGAGCACCTGATTTAGTGCCGCCGAGCACTTGTTATTGCCTACCACATCTATGCTTTTTGCTTAACTTTTATAATTTAATTTATTTTCATTATGAGGGATATCTTTTCCATTCACACATCCGCAAAAATGGGTCCGTATCCGCATTCATTTTCAATAGGGCCAGAATGTACTGTCCGCATCCGCTTTTGGGAATCCGCATCCGCATTTGCGGATCTGCATTTCTGCATCCGTGCTTCCGTTTCCGCAAAAAAATAGAGCATGTCCTATTCTTGTCCGCAATTGCAGAAAAGATTAGGCATTTTCTATTATAGTGCCGGCAATGTGCGGTTCGCAAATTGCGGAATGCACATTGCCGGTGTCCGTGCTTTGCGGATACGCAAATCACTTACGGAAGTGTGAATGGACCCTCATAGTATTATTGGTAAAGGTTAAGTTTTATCTTTATGTATATTCTAATGGATTGCCTTCCTTGTACAATGTTATAATATACTTTCTAAATTAGAAAGTATACTATAGTGTATTTTTATTGTGTGGCAGTTGTGTGCGGTTCTGCTGAGATACTGCAGGTATTTTGAGGTTTGAGGTATTTGAGGTTTGAGGTATTTTGAGGTTTACAAGCGTTATTGGAACAAATAATTTCTACTGGTGTGATATACCAGTCGCCTCCCCCCCCCCCAAAGAAACTGATTAAAGCAGAGTGTTATATACCAATATACTTTCTTTCTAGTGCATTTGGGTACTGTATAGTGCACTTGCGCATGCGCGTACGCGAAAATTATATTGCCCATATTTTGCATTGAAAAAAAATATGAATGGAGATCGCAAATTCGAATAATACATCTGGTATGTCACTGTCCATGTTGTGGGACTATTTGTGCACTTCTAGTAATTATTTCTTGGCTGCAAATATGAGCTGAAGGTTTGTCAGGTTCGCCTGCCATTAAAATAAATGGGACCCGCTGCAAACTTGCGGCTCGCGAACATTTGATTTTGTTTGCGCGATCGCGTTTGCGAACCTTCCCGGAAGATGTTCCTCCATCACTATTTGTCACTATCTGTAGCTGAGGTAACGCAGCAAAATCGCAAACAAATGCTGCATTACCTAATTGCACTATATAGAAAGTATATTATTGGTATATAACACCCCTGCTTCAATCATTTTTTTGGGGGGACAACTGGTATTTCACACCAGTAGAAATTATTTGTTCCAATGGCATTTGGCACTCTGTGTAGCCGCATTTTCGCAGCAGAACCGCACACAACTATGTTAGGAAGTATATTATAAGTATATTAGACCCCTCAGTAAGTCACACCTATCGATAGCACACCTATACCAGTCCTTAAAAGGACTTTTGTGGCCTATTAGCTAACATTTGGTGTCCCTAACAGTCTGTCCCTGCTCCACACAGCAACCTCTCCCTACACTGGCAAAAGGCTGAAATTAAAATGGTGGCCAGATCAGGTTTATTTATAAGGTAGGGGGTATGTCCATGTGCTGAAACGTCTCAGTTGGCTGTCCTGTACCACCTGATGGATGTGTCATGGGTCAAAGTTCTTCACAGTGTAAAAGAATATGGCGCCAGCGGACATCGCCATATGTTTGCCCGTTCGTCGAACCGCGAACGAGCAAAGTTCACTGTGAACCGCAAGGCCATCTCTATTGCTGAATAATACATCAATATTGCTAATGCCAAAAAACAGGAGTAAATCTAAAACAGAGATGACACATGAATGGAATATTTGCATGTCTTCTGTGTTTTGTACCCACTCCTGCTTTTGGCTACCAAATCATAAGCCAATTCTGATGGGACTATACAGGCCTTACAGCTGCTACACAGACATGATCCGTTGTGCCTCTCATTTTTCCTTCCTTGTGACTGATCAGAAGAAAGGTCAAATAAATGCTGATGTCAGCTAGGCCAAAAGGAAAAAAAGGCCCAGTCATAAAGTGGGGAGGGTGGGAACAGAATGAGAAGTCCACATAGTAAACGTATGACATATTGATGAGGTGAAAGCAGAATGAGGAGACCACAGAGTGGCCCAATGATAGAGTGTGGAGGTGGCGGCAGCAGCAGCAGCATCAGGAGGAGGCCACAGAGTGGCACAATGACAGAGTCTGGAGGTGGCAACAGCATCATCAGGAGGATACCACACAGTGGCAAGGTGACATACTGTGGAGAAGGCAGCAGCAGCATCAGGATACCACAGAGTAGCAAGGTAACATAGTGTGGATATGGCAGTAGCAGCAGCAGCATCGGGATACGACAGAGTGGCAAGGTGACATAGTGTGGAGATGGCAGCAGAAGCATGGCAAGTTGACCTAGTGTGGAGATGGCAGTAGCAGCAGCAGCAGGAGGATACCGCAGAGTGGAAAGGTGACATAAAGTGGAGATGGCAGTAGCAGCAGCAGCATTAGGAGAACACAGAGTGGCAATGTGACATAGTGTGGAGATGGCAGCAGCAGCAGGAGGATACAACAAAGTGATAAGGTGACATAGTGTTGAGATGGCAGTAGCAGCATCAGGAGACTACAGAGTGGCAAGGTGACAAAGTGTGGAGATGGCAGTAGCAGCTGCATTAGGAGACCACAAAGTGACCCAGTGACAGAGTGGGGCCGTGGGTGGCAATACCAGTACCCGCTGATGAAGGTGGGTGAAAGAAGGAGCACTTGGCATCAGATGTGTGGCATCAAGCGGGTTGCAGCATCAGAATAGTAGCTGAGGCAGGTAGTCAGAAGAAACAGGTCTCAAAGTGTTGGTGTGGCACCATGGATGATCTAGGCATTGGTGGTTGGAAATCCTGGCTGATCCATGCCTGATTCATCTTGACAAAGGTCAGTCTCTCATTTTGGGAGGACAGGTGAGTTCTCCTTTGGGTAAATATGGCCCCCGCTGCATTAAATACCTGCTCTTATGCCACACTACTGACCGGGCAAGACAGCTTTTCCAGGGAAAACTCTGATAGTTGTGGCCACAAATCCAGTTTTGCTGCCCAGTACTCTAGCGGATTTTTAATGTGGGTTGGCAGGGTGCTGTCCAAGTATGCCAGCACCTGCTGGTTCTGGTCCTGCTCCAGGTCTACCTGCTGCTGTTGGTGAGTAGTTTCTTCACTATGCTGGTGAAGAAAGATGCTCATCAGTGACTGTAGACTCAGGCTGCTGCTGATGGAGCTGGTACTGCTTCTGCCACCCCACCCCTCTCCAGCAGCCATGGCAGTGGAACGTTAGCGCAGAGGCCTGCCCCAGTCAGACCTGCGAGAGGATGGACGATGGCGCAGATAGACACTGGCCAACTGACTACATAAGTTGTCTCTGTGTTAGTTCAGTTTGTCCTTCCTCTCAGTGGGTGTAAAAAAGGCCCCCATTCTCGACCGGTAGAGAGGGTCCAACAAGGTGGAGAGCCTGAAGTCATCACTCTGCTGAATGGTGACAATTTGGCTGTCATTATGCAAGTGAGTGAGCATGCATCGGGCCATTTGTGCAAGTGACTCGGAGGGACTCCCTGCCTACATCTCCACTGCATACTGCCACGATGTGTATGGGTCCTCTGTCTCGTCTTCCTCATCGCCCTGTAGCTCCTCTGGCTGCTCATGCTCCTCCTCTCCTGTCACCTGAGTAGAAAAACCAACAATTTAGCTATATATTGCCTGTGCTCCAATGCCCTCCTCCCCCTCCTCCTCCTCTTCCAGTTCTGCCCCCACAGGGCTCAGGCGTTCATGAGATCTAGTCACCTAGTCTCCAGTCACCTGACCAGTAATTGTTACCACCATCTGTTCCAGGACATGAAGCAGTGGAATGATGTTTTGCATCCCGTAGTCCTGGTGACAGGGGAGTACTCCTATCTGCTTGCATCATCAAGAAATCGATGATGACCTTTCTCTGCTCGTATAGTCTGTCCAACTAGCCTATGTTGGGGCATGCGGTTCTGCTGCTGCAGCTCAAGGATGGTGTGCTTTGCAGTGTACGAGTGGCTGAAGTGCATGCAAAGTTTCCTGCCCATTTATATGATGTCTTGCAGATGGGTGGAAGACTTCAGGAACCGCTTGACAACCAGATTGAACATGTGTGCCATACAGGGTGCATGGCTTAGCCTTCCTTGATGCAGTGATGACACAATGCTCTTCCCGTTGTCGGGAACTATGGTTCCAATTTTGAGTTGTCAGGGAGAAAGACAGGATTAGATTGATTGCTTGACGAAGAACACAGGGCAGTTCCTCCCCTGTGTGACTCTGTTCGCCTAGGGAAACGAGGTGCAGAACAGTGTGATACTGTTGTGCCCTGCACATGTGATATGCTGGAGGGGCACTGTGACTTGTCCCTGCAGTGGAGGCTGAGGACATGGTGAACGATGAGGAGGCAGAGGCGGACAATGTTGCAGAACAACATTCACCCAGTGAGCCGTAAAGGGCATACTGTATACTGTCCCTGAACATAGTTAAATCTCCACACATCTGCACTGCCATGCACTTTTGCAGACACCGACAGGCTTAAGGAGTGGCCCACCTTCTGTTTTACTTATTTGTGCAGGGCTGGTACTGCGTTTTTGGCAAAGAAATGGGACAGCTTGTGAGTCTCCATCTCAGCTTAGCACAAGCCATCAGTACTCTGAAAGGTGCAGAATCCACCACTTGGAAAGGGAGGGACTGCAGCACCAGCAACTTGGACAGAAGCACATTCAGCTTCTGCGCCGTTGGATGCATGCACGCGTACTGCTGTCTCTTAGAAATCACTTTGGTGATTGATTGCTGATGGAATGACTGATGAGGAGTAGCAGGAGGAGCAGGGGCAGGAGCATCTGTACCAGCAGAAGATAGAAATGACAGACAGCTCCCTTCAACTGAGGTGGTGGAGTCTTGACTGCTTGAAACCGGGTGAGTGCCACTTGGTGATATAGCAGTTGCGGCGGCAAGCTGGACCACCACATCGGAGCCACAGTTATCCCAGGCCACTTTATGGTGACGCTGAATATGTTGATGCAGGGCAGTGGTGCCAACATTGGCCCCCTGGCCACGTTTTACCTTCGGCCCACATATGGCTATGCTAACCTTTTCCGGCGGCTTAACAAAAAACTGCCACACTGCCGAGTAGGTGATTTTCCCCCCAACAGTCCGCACTGACTGGACTGCTACCGCCGCTGCCTCCGTGAACCCCTGCATCACTAGTTCCCGGGCAGGTAGGCTGCTGAGAAGCAGGTGGTCTACCCCGGGCACTTTTGGCTCACGACCTGCAACTGCTGCCACCCTGCTTACTCCCAACCATGCTACTACATTGCTGGCTCAGCCGCTGCCTCACAGGCAAGTTGTCACCCTCTTCTCCTGATAATGATGAAGCCCTTTCTGCACCTGGCTCCCAAGTGCAATCGGCTTTATCATCATCGAGTAGTGTCTGCACGTCACTGATGTCCTTGTCAACGGCTCTGGGTTAGGAGCCTGACCACTCGCAACACCATCTCCCACGCTACTCTCCTCATCACTCCTTGCCCGCTTAGCGAGGAAGCGGCGGATGTCTCCTCCAGATCTTAGCTGAATGTTCTCTAGTAGCTCTTCCTCACTGAAAAGTGGAGCTGAGCATACAGCATATAATACTTCTCATGGTGAGGGAACAGAAAAGGACAGAGACAGGTTGAGGACAGGTGAAGGCACAAGGCCTGCTCCCGGGCCATGCCAACTAAGGTTTGGCTGTGGGTGTCTGATGTCACTTTGGATGAGGTGGATAACCGAAATAACCAATCAAGAACTGCTGGGTTGCTGGTCAAGACATGACAACTAGATGACACTGGGAGCTCAGGCCTCTTGCTTTGACTCCTGCTGCCACACCCCCTTACTCTGCTGCAACCTCTGTCTGCACCAGAAACATTTATGCCTCCTCCACTCTTCTGTGCATGGCCTGGCATTTCTCTGTCTGACATACTTTTAGCTGAACTAAATAAATTAAAAGCAAATTAACACACCCCTAAAAACAACAAAAATATATTTCTTTTTGGACTGAAATATGCCTTTAAACGCTTTCACCACAAATAAATGTACCAGTGAAGAGCATATATAGTTTTCTTTATGTACTGAAATAGGCCACTAAACACTTTTGCCACAAAAAAGTGCACTAGTGAAGTGCGTATATTTTTTTCTTTCTTTAATAAAATAGGTCTTTTGCCTTTCGTGCATCAGTGAAGTGCATATATGTTTTCTTTCTGTACAATTTCAGCACATATAACTGCAGAAGTGAACTGATAATATATTTTTCTTTATGTACTGAAATAAGCCAGTAAAAGCGTTCAGCAGAAAAAAATGCACCAGTGAAGTGCGTATATATTTTTCTTTCTGTACTGAAATAGGCCAGTAAACGCTTTCAACATATAGAACTGCAGAAGTGAACTGAGAATATATATTTATTTCTGTACTGAAATAGGCCACTAAACGCTTTTGCCACAAGCAAGTGCATTAGTGAAGTGCGTATATGTTTTTCTGTACAATTTCAACACACATAACTGCAGAAGTGAACTGTGAATATATTTTTCTTTTTATACTGAAATAGGCCAGTAAACGCTTTTAGCAGAAATAAATGCACCAGTGAAGTGCATATTATTATTTTTTCTTTCTGCACTGAAATAGTCCAGTAAATGCTTTTAGCAGAAAACAATGCACCAATGAAGTGCGTATAAAGTTTACTTTCTTTACCGAAATAGGCCAATAAATGCTTTCAACACATATACCAGCAGAAGTGAACAGAGAATATATTTTTCTTTTTGTACTGAAATAGGCCACTAAACACTTTTATCTGAAATAAATTCACCAGTGAAGTGCATATATTTTATTACTTTTTGTAGACACAAATAAGACACTGAACACTTTCACCACATATAAATGCAGAAATGAAATGTGTGTATATTTTTCCTTTTTGTACTGAAATAGGACACTGAACACTTTTACCACATATTACTGCTAAAGTAAAATGCGTATATATTTTTCCTTTTTGTACTGAAATAGGCCACTAAACTCTTTCAGAAATAAATGCAACAGTGAAGCACATATATATTTTTTTCCTTTTTGTACTGAAACAGGCCACTAAACTCTTTCACAAATAAATGCAACAGGAAAGTGCGTATATTATTTTCCTACTTGTACTGAAATAGGACACTGAACGCTTTCACCAAATATAACTGCTGAACTGAAATGTGTATATATTTTTCCTTCTCGTACTGAAATAGGCCACTAAACTCTTTCTACACAAATAACTGCAGAAGTGAAATGTGTATATACTTTTCTTTTTCCACAGATATAAGCCACTAGTTTTTTCAACATAGCACTTGCACCCCAATAACAAGAACAAATTGCTAAAATGCCAGAGCTGTATAATGGCTATTTGGATCCCCAAATAATGTTTACCTGCACTTGTAAATTGCTTTTTTTTTCACAATGAGGTTTTTCTAGCACTGTCCCAAGCGACTTCAGACATCTATTTCCTTGTTGTAAGATGCTGTGAAATTATTCCTCCCTATCCTTTCCCTGCACTTATAAATCATTTTGGAATATTTCCATGTCTTTCTTGTTTTGTAGAATGACATTATTCATCCTGTAGTTCTGTTGACTGACAAATAAAGTGGCCTCCTCAAAGAGCCTGAGCAAATGGCACATGTCACAAACGAGCTGCCAATGGCTAATGTGGAAGTTACACTGAGGAGTATACCAGTCCTACTGCTTAATTAAAACCAGCTCTGTCAACAGGATTAACCCTATTAAACCAGAAATACTGGCTGGTAGGACTTATACTGTGTCACGGTGAAGTTCACTGTGACAGTTTTGGCCGTGTAGGCTGGCAGCATGCTCTCTTGTGTACTGGCTGCAGGCCGAAACCTGTGTAAGTTGGTTGTTTAGGGCTGCGTGCTGGCTGTGGTGTCTTGTGTGAACTATGCCCATGTATGTGTATACTCTCCATGTCTGCATCTCTGTGCAGTTCTTGTCTCTGTTTCCATGTAGGCTGGCTGCAGGCTCTGTGGAGTACTGGCTGCAGACTGTCTCCTGTGTATACTGGTTGCTTGGGACTGTTTGCTGGCTGTGGTGTGTGCGAATTGAGGCCTGTGTTTCTGGCTTCCATGTCTGCATATCTGTGGTTGCTGTCTCTGGTGTCATGCAAGCTGGCTGCATGAGCTTTGTGTACTAGCTGTGGGTGTTCCCATGCATGCTGCTTCTGCGTTGCGTGCTGGCTGCAGCCTTGAGTGTGAACAGGGACTGAGTTTGGATTCACTTGTGATTGTATGTTCTGTGCTTCTTGTTAATCCTGGTTCTAATGGGGTTAACTTTTCCTGGTCTGTTCCTGGGTGTGGCTTATCAGGTTCCCTGTTTATTCCAGCTATGTCTATCTGTGAGCTGTGGGACTTGAGGTCAGTTCTGTCCTGTGCCTTACTGGGTGTAGCCCTTTGCTGCTGACCCAGGAGGTCCATCTATCTTATGTCTTGCTGGGTGTAGCACCTTGCTGCTCACCCAGGAGCGTCAGTCCTTCCTGTGCCTTACTAGGTGTAGCCCCATCTGCCATTTTTTGTGGTGTTGCTTTGTAATGCATTATTGATGTTATATCCTTGTCTGATCTTCTGTACCTGTTCTGTTCCATGTCTAGCATAGCAGTGCTCTACTGCATCTGATAGTTTGGCAGTGCTTAACTGCTTCTGATCCTGCCTGTTCTGTGGCCAGCCTGGCAGTGATTACTGCTTCTGATCCTGTCCTTTGTCCAGCTTGGCAGTGCCTACTGCGTCTGATCTAGTCTGTTCCTTGTCTGTCCTGCAGTGCCTTACTGCTTCTGTTCCTGTATTTGTCCTGCCTTCATGATAGGGCTTCTGGGTTCTCTGAAGGGAGGATCTCTAGTCTATGTGCAGATCTTCCTGAGACCGCCATGCTTCCATTCCTTATGGGGTCCATACATCTGCTTCTGTGCTGGTTCCCGTTTGTCTTGTTGTATCATCCATGCCCTGTGTTTGTATGGGTTCCAGTTCTGTTGTTGTCTGTTTCCGCTGGTGCTTGCACCAGCATGGTCCTTTGCAGGTAGGGGCCAAGTGTACCACGACTTTCCTGGAGGTGCGAATAGTGAGCCCTCGGCCTAGTTTATCCCCACCATCAGGGGCTCTGTGAAAAACGGGGCTCACTGGCTCTCTGTCCTCTGGGTTTTGCCTCTCGTCTGCCGGTGCACTTGGTGCTGTGGCAGTGCTACCACTATTACCTAACCAGCTTACTGTCATGTGCTTTTATTACATGTGTAATTAAGTATTCTGTTGGTCCCTGGTCTGAATCTTGCCTATGTCCTGTTTGCTAGACATCCTGGAGGTCTGTCTTGGGCCTCCAGCACGTGAAATGATTATTAAAATGATGCCTTTCTTTTATATAGTGGTGACTAGAATTGATAATCCTTTGAGCAGAATTGTAGCGGTTTACAGCTATAGGGGGAGAGATGAGCAAAGGAGAGAGAAACTGCTGATGGATAGGTCTGCATAGGCACTGAATATTAGGCTGGGTTCACACGGGCGTGACGGATTGGATCAGGATGCGTTCAGGATGCGTTCAGGGTGCGTTCAGTGAAACTCGCACTATTTTGCAAGCAAGGTGCAATGCGTTTTTCACGCGCGTGATAAAAAACTGAAGGTTTACAAACAATATGGCCTCTTTCACACGGGCGTCATGTTTTTTGCCCGGATAAGAGGCGGGTGCGTTGCGGGAAAATGCGCGATTTTTCCCGCGCGAGTGCAAAACAATGTCATGCGTTTTGCACTCGCGTGAGAAAAATCACGCATGTTTGGTACCCAGACCCGAACTTCTTCACAGAAGTTCGGGCTTGGGATTGATGTTCTGAAGATTGTATTATTTTCCCTTATAACATGGTCATAAGGGAAAATAATAGCATTCTGACTACAGGGAAGTGCTGGAAGGGTTAAAAATAATAAAAAAGTTAACTCACCTTCTCCTCTTGTTAGCGTAGATCCCGGTCTGTTCTTTAGCTGTGGACTGAATGACCTGAGGTGATGTCAGATCACATGCTCCAATCACATGGTCCATCACCGTGGTGATGGAGCATGTGATCTGACGTCATCAAAGGTCCTTCAGCCACAGCTAAAGAACAGACCGGCATCTAAGCGAACAAGAGGAGAAGGTGAGTTAACTTTTTTATTATTTTTAACCCTTCCAGCACTATTATACTAAGCATTCTGTAGTCAGAATGCTATTATTTTCCCTTATAACCATGTTATAAGGGAAAATAATACAGTGAATAGACTGTCACCTAGAACCCATGCGTGAAAATCGCACCGCATCCGCACTTGCTTGCGGATGCATGCGATTTTCACGCAACCCCATTCATTTCTATAGGGCCTGCGTTACGTGAAAAACGCACAAAGAGGAGCATGCTGCGATTTTCACGCAACGCATAAGTGATGCGTGAAAATCACCGCTCGTGTGCACAGCCCCATAGAAATGAATGGGTCAGGATTCAGTGCGGGTGCAATGCGTTCACCGCACGCATCGCACCCGCACGGAAAACTCGACCGTGTGAAAGGGGCCTATCTCTTAGCAACCATCAGTGAAAAACGCATCACACCCGCACCTGCTTGCAGATGCAATGCGTTTTTCACGCAGCCCCATTCACTTCTATGGGGCCAGGGCTGCGTGAAAAACGCAGAATATAGAACATGCTGCGATTTTTACGCAACACAGAACTGATGCGTGAAAAACAACGCTCATGTGCACAGACCTATTGAAATTAATGGGTCAGGATTCAGTGCGGGTGCTATGCATTCACGTCACGCATTGCACCGGCACGGAAATCACGCTCGTGTGAAAGGGACCTTACCCATACAATTGCAAACTCATGTTCAGCCTCCCCTTGGTGACTCTATCCTTGACCAAAAAAAGGGTGGTTTGATGTCTGTGTACAAATACTTATTAGATGCTTAATATCACTTGGTCAATGATGTGGTGTGATTAGCGATTGGGGATAGGACATATAGCTGTGCAATGTATTTGCTTAAACATACCATATTCTTATGATCAGCATGACAAAGAAGGCTGTTATAGCTATCTTTATTGACATAGATATGTAAGGGTTTCACAGCTTCACTGATCTGCACATTCTCAACACTGTATCTAGCCTGAGATGTGAAAAAATCCACAGGGGGCTCAAAATTAAGCTTTTTTTATGCGGTTGTGACCATTGTTTTCATGTGTGTTTTGTAAAACATTTTCAGGCAGATTTTTTACTTTATTAAAGTCTATAGTACTTTTTTCACAAGTTTATGTGCACATTTCAAATGGTGCATTTGTTTTCCCATTAATTTGAATGGGAAAACCAGCTCATTCTGCCCAAATATAGGACATGCTGCTTCTTTATTCAATGCTTCTTTTACACGTGTAAAATAGGAGCAAGTGCTGCTTCCCATTGAAATACATTTTTGGAGGCATTTTTTGGAGCAGATTTGGAGTTGATTTTGAGGTGAAAACGCTCCAAATTCAGAGCCAAAAAACTACATGTGAACTGACCCTATTAGGCTACTTTCACACTTGCACTCTAATTCTGATATTGAGATCTGGCAGTGGATCTCAATACAGGAATTAAATGGGTCAGTTTTGATTTTGCACATCAGGATGCATCCGTTCCATTAGGATGCGGTTGTATGAAATCAAAATGGAAAAAAACATATCCATCACTAAATACATTGAAAGGCAATAGGAGATGGACCTGTTTTTTTAGGCTCTTAAAAAAACGGATCCATCACCATTGACTTACATTGTTTTCAGTGCTGGGTCTGTTTTTACAATGCTTCTACAGACAAAGAGTTGTTTCTCTTTTAGGCTTCTTTCACACGACTGTATGGCTTTTTAAGTGTTTTGCGCCCACAAAAAGTGGATCCGCAAAAAATATGTATGACGTCCGTGTGCATTACGTTTTTTACAGAACAGCTGGCCCCTGATAGAACAGTACTATCCTTGTCCATTATGCGGCAATAATACGACATGTTTTATCTTTGAACAAAACGGAAATACCGAAACGGAAAGCATACAGAGTACAGCTTTTTTGCGGATCCAGTGAAATGAATGGTTCTGTAAACGGTCCGCATACAGAACGCAAAAAAACGGAACCGAAACGGAAAAAGGCAAGCGGCCTTACTGTGATACTGAGCTTCTGACTATTCCCGGAAAAATTTCTACTTTTATACTGTTTAAACAAAGAGCTTGAATCCCTAGTGGAATATAGCCAGTGCATGCACTCTATAATGGTCACTGTGTACGTGTTGTTATCTGTTATCTTCCCGGACCTTGAATAGGTCAATTCCCAGATTCGTAATGAATCAGAATGCCAAAACAACCTTGACTAAATATGCAAAGTCTAGTTCTCTTGCACACGCAATTCCAAGCAAATCTTCATTTAATTCACAAGTCATGTTGATGGTTCTAACAGACAAAATGGAGTTGTCAAATTATCAGACACAACATCTTCACACTTTAATAACTCATGCTTTATTTTTTAGGCCATTCTCTGTGTGGTATAAATAACATTCTTAACTCCTCAAAATAAAAATACAGCCACAAAATGGGATATTTTTAAAACCATCCTAAAATCTAATTGTGAGAGGTACATACCTTATGGTAAAAATGTTAAGGAACAAGAAAAAAACAATGTGGATAAATAGAATAGTGATGAGCGGCAGGGGCAATATTCGATTTTGCTATATTTCACAAATATATGGGCGAATATTCATCATATATTTGCGAATTCGCAAATTTGCTATCTTCGTGCATTGTTTTTTCACATGCAAAAATCGTAAAATAAAATTTGTATAGTGTGCATGCACAAAAAGGGCGTGGTCTAGTTTATCAATCAGTTTGAACTACCAGAGGTTTGAGGCGATTGGAAAAGATGGTTGGAAGCAAATTTCATGACAGAGAGGAAGAACCTCTGATCACTGTAAGTAATTTCACATTACACCAGTGTATTTAATTACATGTCACATGCATGTCAGACCAATCGCTTTATATGCAGATAAAGTGTTATAAAATATTTGTGATTTAGAAAATCGCAACTTATGATGGGAATATCTTTTTCACAATACATACAATTTCATTATTTATCAGTTCTAAGTAGATATTACTGATTGCTGCACTAAGTATTGTTGTAACATCACAGCACTATGTCTGTAGCATGTATGTATGGACAGCAGAGAAATATCTCTCACATTTACATTGCACATCCAGTTTCCTGCCGCACACTATATACCTCACACACACAGTCTATAGATTATAGTTTGTGTCCTGTTGGTCTGGACTCAGGAGAAGCTTTTTTTGACTTACCGCCAGTATTTGCTGGTTCATTTAGAGTTACCCAGGGTGCACCACGGGGAGGCGAACCAGCTGTACACCCCATACCGTACCGTCACTTCACTAGACAGGAACATCTATGTTCAGCTGGCCAATATCCGATTGCTCAGACCCCACACACATACACTCACAATACTATTTGTTATTTTAATGGCAACATTAAATCTAATATTTCCCCTTCAAAGACTTTAATACTTTTAGATGCTTTTTTAAGGAAATTATTTTAAATACTTGTATTTAACAAAATTGGGATTATATGCTTGCGTTTTTATCCTTCAGCGCATGTTGGAGCGGGGCTACAACCGGACCCGGGTCTAGGCAGAGAAAAAGGCCATTGTAAAGCAGCTCAGTTCCGAGTTAAAAAAAAAAAAGTTTAAGGGCAGGCACCCTAGTATGGCTATTGTAAAAAAGTGGTCTGATCTTAAGGGGAGGAATCTAAAGTGGATCAAAGAGATCCGGGACAGAAGATGCCCAGGTATAGTGCTTACACTACTTTTGTATCTCTCTCCAACACTCTGTAATGTATATATACAGTTATGCAAGTAAGTATTTCATCCCTTTACAAATTATTATTTACTACCTATTGTGACATGTAGAAAATTAGCCAATTACATCAAACATCAGCTGTAAGCTGATGGGTGCAGCTGGCCCAATATGGATCAAAGCCAATCCAGAAATACAAAAATTGAAAAAATGGGCAGCAGTCCAGAAAGTAAAAAGTACAAAAAGTCTTTATTTACCCAAGTGCATGTCCCACTGGGGTAAAAAAAGACTTTTTGTACTTTTTACTTTCTGGAGTGCTGCCCATTTTTATATATATATAAATATATATATATATATATATATATATATATATATATATATATATTCAATTTAAACACACAGTGAGGCATAGATTTAGGATGTAAACTGCTGATTTTGTATGTGTGACCTACTGAACCATCACTGGGGCTGCTGGAGAAGTCTGAGGGCTAGCCTCCTAACTACGGACTATGGACCCAGAACTATAGAGACCCCCTCAGACCTCTTGGGGTTGGAAGAAACTATTAACCATGATTCATGTGTGGAGTTTATAGGCCACATCTTTCCTATTCCCCATTAAAGTTGCATGGTGTGAATCCAGCAACACAACAAAGGTTAACTTTGCACTGAGATTCCCAATGAACGTGTTAGTTTATTTGTCAATTTCTTTTATTGTGTTAGTAATGGGATTAAGATAGCTGACCCCCTTAAATAGCCGGTTTAGAGGAGTAGATCACCCTATTATTTACTCAAGAGATACTCCCATCACATGGGTCTCCTGTCTCCCTATTGTTTCATCAAGAAACTCAAAAAGTCAACCCACAGACCAGCACCAAAGACCTACAACATCATCTTGCTGCAGATGGAGTCACTGTGCATCATTCAACCATTCGGCGCACTTTACACAAGGAGATGCTGTATGCGAGAGTGATGCAGAGGAAGCCTTTTCTCCGCACACAGCACAAAAAGTGCCACCTGAGGTGGGCTAAAGCACATTTGGACAAGCCAGCTTCATTTTGGAATAAGGTGCTGTGGACTGATGAAACTAAAATTTAGTTATTTGGCCATAACAAGGGGCGTTATGCATGGACGAAAAAGAACACAGCATTCCAAGAAAAACACCTGCTACCTACAGTGAAATATGGTGGTGGTTCCATCATGCTGGGGGGCTGTGTGGCCAGTGCAGGGACTGGGAATCTTGTCAAAGTTGAGGGACGCATGGATTCCACTCAGTATCAGCAGATTCTGGAGACCAATGTCCAGGAATCAATGACAAAGCTGAAGCTGTGCCAGGGCTGGATCTTTCAACAAGACAACGACCCTAAACACTGCTCAAAATCCACTAAGGCATTTATGCAGAGGAACAAGTACAATGTTCTGGAATGGCCAGCTCATTTCCCAGACCTGAATATAATTGAAAATCTGTGGTGTGACTTAAAGAGAGCTGTCCATGCTCTGAAGCCATCAAACTGTAATCATCATTCTGTATTCCAGTAAAAGCCCCGCCCATCATTACATTAGATACATCCCCCACTTAATTTGCATTGGATTATAGATTTTATATATATATCTCTATATATATATCTATATATATATATATATCCATAAAAAGATTCAGGCAGCACTCCCTTTAGTGCAGAAATAATGCAGGTGCCCGCGGTGGTCCCTCGATATGGGACAAATTCAGTAGAGAAGGAAAGTCCGCAGCACTCCTTTAAGTAAAAAAGTGAATTTTATTCACACATGTCAGACAACGTTTCGGTCCTCTCACAGGACCATTTTCAAGTCAAGTGAACAAAAAAGTGCATAGTGCAAAAATAAATACAGCTCTACAGCATGACACCATCCATTATCAGCCAATAGAGTACTAGTGCACTCCCATTCATGGGTGGACTACAATTCATATAATTAACTCCATATATTGCCGTGCATATCAACTTCAGTAGCAGTACATCAGTGTTACATTCAATAGTAATTCATCATAATATGTGTACATAAAGTGTATATAATAAAGTGAACCGTGCAGTTTTAAAAAAAATTCTTGACTGTATTACCTTGCCTTAAGCCTGCTGGAGAGCCGAGAGAGTTTGTGGAGAAGGTTTGTGGAGAAGGCGTCTCTACATGTGTCTGAACACGCCACTCATCCGCGTCCTCTACTCCTTACTGCGCATGTACTCAGCCCTGTTCCGTTCACGCAGCTTCTAATGCTCCTACGTCACCTCTATGGTGGAAACCAACGCGATGACGTACGGTCGATCACGTCCAGGCGCCGCACACAGACGAGTCTGCGTCAGCGTATGGACAGATCGTTCACGCCCCATCACGAGTACCTATCCACCATCTTTTTTTAGGTAATATTTTCGGGCAAAAGTATCATGCCTCCATAACTCACATATTTATCTCGTCTCCATCTATATACGGCCCGGCACTGGCAAAAAAAGTCAGCTTCCATTTATATCATCAGGCAAATCATTGTAGTTTTCCATTTAAATTCACTGCATATAGAGAGCAGACAACATCAGGGTATAGGCTATGTAAGCTGGGTATCTAGCTAACCATTCCTCCTGTCACCCTAAATTCTACATTTAACCCTTTGGGTTTTAGGGTATCGAGCCGAAAAATCCACCTAAGTTCAGTTTTTTTTAATTTACTTAATCGATCACCTCCTCTTTCCAATGGTTTAACATGATCTATAATCATAAATTTCAAGTCACTTTCTTTATGATTTTTTTCGGCAAAATGCTTTGATACGGGCAGATCTCTTCTTTTATTCCTAATAGACTGCCTATGGTTATTTAACCTGGTCTTTAGATCGCAAGTGGTTTCACCAACATATAATTTTTTACAAGGGCACCATAGTACATATATCACCCATGACGAATCACAGGTGAGATAATGCACTATATCAAAGGTCTCGCCGGGCCGTATATAGATGGAGACGAGATAAATATGTGAGTTATGGAGGCATGATACTTTTGCCCGAAAATATTACCTAAAAAAAGATGGTGGATAGGTACTCGTGATGGGGCGTGAACGATCTGTCCATACGCTGACGCAGACTCGTCTGTGTGCGGCGCCTGGACGTGATCGACCGTACGTCATCGCGTTGGTTTCCACCATAGAGGTGACGTAGGAGCATTAGAAGCTGCGTGAACGGAACAGGGCTGAGTACATGCGCAGTAAGGAGTAGAGGACGCGGATGAGTGGCGTGTTCAGACACATGTAGAGACGCCTTCTCCACAAACCTTCTCCACAAACTCTCTCGGCTCTCCAGCAGGCTTAAGGCAAGGTAATACAGTCAAGAATTTTTTTAAAAACTGCACGGTTCACTTTATTATATACACTTTATGTACACATATTATGATGAATTACTATTGAATGTAACACTGATGTACTGCTACTGAAGTTGATATGCACGGCAATATATGGAGTTAATTATATGAATTGTAGTCCACCCATGAATGGGAGTGCACTAGTACTCTATTGGCTGATAATGGATGGTGTCATGCTGTAGAGCTGTATTTATTTTTGCACTATGCACTTTTTTGTTCACTTGACTTGAAAATGGTCCTGTGAGAGGACCGAAACGTTGTCTGACATGTGTGAATAAAATTCACTTTTTTACTTAAAGGAGTGCTGCGGACTTTCCTTCTCTATATATATATATATATGTATATATATATATATATATATATATATATGTGTATTAGTGATGAGCGGCAGGGGTCATATTCGAATTTGTGTTATTTCGCAAAAATTTTGTAGAATATTCGTCATATATTCGCAAATTTGTATATTCGTTATATTCTACATTCCTTTTTTCACGTGAAAATCAGCAAGTTAATGATCGTGCAATATGCGAAAATTACACGCTCAATACAGCCATGGGTCAAAAACGAATATATAGCACTATAGAATATAGTGCTATATATTCGTTTTTACGAATATTCGTCATTTTTTCCATCTGAACACATGATTCCTCCCTGCTTCTTGCTTGTGGGCCAATGACATCATTGGCCCACAAGCATGAAGCAGGGAGAAATCATGTATTCAGATGGAAAAAAATTACTAATATTCGTAAAAACAAATATATAGCACTATATTCTATAGTGCTGTATGTGGTGATACAAATAGCCACAGTGCATGAACGCTGGCAGGGAATAATTGATATGTGTCAATACAGACAGACACATTGTGTGTGCACCTAGTGATTTGAGCAGAAATACTGCCAAGTAGTGCTGCACAGACTTATAATAAACAGTGTGGCTGCCTGATCGCCAACTTGTGATAAGTCCTAACCATCCCCAGTGGCTACTGTGGATGGTGACAGATGGACGTGAGTCTGTCCATATAACACAATGTGGCAATAATATCCATAAATACACAGACAAATAAAGCACCCACTCAGTCCTCCCAGCAAGACCAAGACTAGAGGTGACATATTGCCAGTCCCTGATAGTTTTATTAGTTCATGATCTGTCGTCTGTAGGTTTAATTTAAAAGGCATAATTAAAGAAGTAGTTTTATATACATTAAACTGTGTTGGGACCCCTAAAGGGATTTTTTTTGGTCTGGATGACCTTTTGTATAATAAGTGAGTTTTCATCCCGAGGGCCCCAACTTAGGGCTTATTTTGTTGTTCATTTGGCAGACAGCATAACGCTGGAAGCCACTGCAATTATATACCCACCATGACACCGCCCAATAACCCCTTATCCAATCTCCAAATTGTTGCTGGGATCTCCTAAACTTCAATAACCCAGCAACAGTACACTATAGTACAACTTCCTAACCGATCCCCTGCTACCTCATCCTACCTACTGTAGTAACTTAGGTGATTTGTATTCTTTACCACTGGTTTTGGTGGTTAATTTACCACCAAAACGAGCCTAAACCACCATTGGGATAATCCTAATCGTATCCAGATCACTACATATTTGAATTTTTGCATATTTTAAGTTGTTATGAGTTCTGAGTTGTTTTTCTAAATTCAGAAAATTGCGTGATTACAGGTTTTTCTTTTCCCTCGGTCCGCTGCAGGACCTCGACCAATGATATGGAGGTGGTGAGGTCATCGCAGAGGAGGAGGAGGAAGGAGAGGACGCCGGACCCTCCCAGCCTGTGGTCCCCCCCCCCATCTGAAGTTGGAGAAGTAGCGGAGGTGGAGGCGGAACAGGCCGAACTCTCCTAGCAGCTGGATTCCCCCCCAGCTCATGAGGAGGAGGATGATGAGGATATCACCAGCCCCCACCAGAAGGGTAAAAATGTACACACAGCAATATAATTATTTATACATAACATGTACATAAACATTAAATGGGACAACAATGAGGGGACAACACACACTACAGTAATAGAAAACAAGAACACTGGACACTAACTCTGTAATCTACATAAAAACCTTTAACTTATCAACTAAATAACATTATATTCTACTGAACTATCACTAACTAACCAACTATATACCATTATAACACTTTCCAAACAATATTATGAGGTAATAAACAAATAATTTTAATCAACGTGCATCAAGCCTAGAGGAAATAGGACCCTTAAAATATAACTTTTATTATTGATCAAGCTAAAAAAATGTATGCCCCAGTATCGGTGACATATAACAACAAAATCATGGGTGAGCGGGTACAGCCCACCTATTACTGCATATATAGCGTCCACCACAGGTATAACTAACGAATGCAGATATACTACAACAATGGGGAGGAAAGAGGATCATTGGCCAGATATTCAGGTAAAGAAGCTGATGTCTCACTATCAAGGGAATCCTTCCCTAATCAGATCCTGGTCTAACCTCAGCCCAGGGACCATCCTAATGGTGGGGTTCCCCTGTCCTCGAACCTTACCTCATTGCCCTATATAGCCCTAAAAAAGGGGAGATGATATATATGTTAGCAATGATAATGTCCCAACAAGAATGACAGTTGGTGTATAAAGTTGGTAACAAATACCCCGTAACAAATAACCAACGCGTTTCTCCCTGGCGGGCTCCTAAAGGGGTCAATATAAAAATAATTAGAAAAATATGGACATTAGGGAAAAATGATGTTTCCTTAAAAGTAGTAACCGTAAAATACATTCCATTATTGTAAATTAATTGTTGTCCTGGATTATAGTATAAGCATAAAAAAATAATGAGACAGACCTTATGAAGGGGGATATGGGTACATCACTAGTTCCTGCTGAATAGAGGAGATGCTACTAGTGAGAGATCCCATTCTGAACAGGACTGCCTCCTCCCAGGTGATTTATATGGCATTAATTTACAATAATGGAATGTGTTTTACAGTTACTACTTATAAGGAAACATCATTTTTCCCTAATGTCCATATTTTTCAAATTATTTTTATATTGACCCCCTGAGGAGCCCGTCAGGGCGAAATACGTTGAGATATTTGTTACAGGGTATTTGTTACCAACTTTATACGCCAACTCTCATTCTTGTTGGGGCATTATCACTGCAAACTTATATTTATTATCTCCCCTTTTTTATGGCCATATAGGGCAATTAGGGGAAGTACGAGGACAGGAAAACCCCACCATTAGGGGTGGTCCCTGGGCTGAGGTTAGACCAGGATCTGGTTAGGGAAAGATTCCCTTGATAGTGAGACATCAGCTTCTTTACTTGAATATCTGGTCAATGATCCTCTTTCCTCACCGTTGTTTTAGTATAGCCACACTTGTTAGTTATACCTGTGGTGGACTCTATATATGCAGTAATAGGTGGGCTGTATATAACATTATACTCTACTAAACTACAACTAATTAAGCAACTATATAACATTATACTCTACTGAACTATAACTAACTAACCAACTATATAATCATCATAAATATCATTGATAGTGTTGAGCGAGCATGCTCAGCCGAACTGCTGCTCGGCTCGAGCATCGCTATGCTCGGCACATGGCAGTACTCGGCCGAGTACTGCATATGCTCTAGCGCCATGCTTGAGTCTCCTCCCTCCCACAGCTGCTATGCAGCCAATAAACATGCAGGTAAGTACTGCCCTCACTGTAATGCCAGTAGCCATGTTGGCTACTGGCATTACAGTGATTGGCTGGCTGGAACACGTCATCGGGTGCCATATAGCACCCGATGACACATGCTTGGATCAGTCATAGCCAGGGAGAGCAGAGGACAGAAAGGGAAAGGCAGTGTAGGCAGCAAAATTCTCAGTTATTATTTGAAGAAAGCTTTTCAAAGACCCAAAATTCCTTTTAAGGATTACTGTGTGTGTGTGTGTTTTAGAGGAACAATATATTTTTACCTGCGCTAAATTAATCAGTCTCAGGGACATCTGTGCTGAGGAAGGGACAGATAGTGCATGGAGAGAAATTTGCTGTTTTTACTACCAAAAGCTTTTCAGAGACCCCAAAGTCCTTTTAAGGACTACTGTGTGTGTGTGTTTGACATCAGCAAGATATTTTTCTTTAATACCTATTAGTGACATATACTCTTACATCATCCGCAGATGGGTCTTTTTGCGTAAATTCAAATAATCAACGCCACATTTATTGTCTATAGTGTGCCCTAAATACACATCCGTGACATACAGTACGCCACCCGAAAACTGTTTCTTTAGTGTAAATTTTAATAATCAGGGGACAGTCCTCATCTACTGTATCTGTAGTGTGTGCGTGTAATACACATCTGTGACATATACAGTACTCCACCTGAAAACTGTTTGTTTAGTGTAAATTCCAGTAATATGGGCCTAATCTAGTGTCCATAGTGTGTTGTTTTCTGTGACATACACAGTACGCCATCCGAAAAATGTATCTTTAGGGCAAATTCCAATAATCTGGACCTAATCTAGTGTCCATAGTGTGTGGCTTTCTGTGACATATACAGCAAGTCATCTGAAAACTGTTTCTTTAGCGCAAATTAAAATAATCAGGGGCAAGTCCTCATCTACTGTCTCTTTAGTGTGTGTGTGTGTAATACACATCCGTGACATATACAGTACTCCATCCGAAAACTGTTTCTTTAGCGTAAATTCCATTAATCTGGGCCTAATCTAGTGTCCATAGTGTGTTGTTTTCTGCGACATATACAGTACGCCATCCGAAAACTGTTTCTTTAGGGCAAATTTAACTAGTCTGGGCCTAATATAGTGTTGATATTCTGTGAGTTTCTGTGACATATACTGTTCTGCATCCGAAAACTATGTCTTTAACGGACTGTATACCAATCTGCGCCACATCTAGTGACAAAACCATTACGAAAAAAGCGAGCACTAAGGGACTGGGAAGTGGGCATAATGCCGATGGTGCAGGCAGAGGTCGTGGCACTGGGCGCAATGAAACTGTGCCTGCTGCCAGTGCACAAAAAAAGAAAACATCCACCGTACCCAGCTTCATGTCCAGCTTAGCTGGGCAGCACAGGACAACACTGTCCAAGTCGGACCAGTGCGAACAGTTGGTCGGTTGAATTGCTGAAGATAATGCTTCCAATCGGTTAAGCACAACCCTCTCTTCCACCAAGTCCAGTCTCTGTTGCCAAGAGTCTGGTCTACAGAATCCTCACTCTGATCATCCTTCCTCCCTCCATAGAGAGGCTTGCCAAACGAGTGATCCCACACTCGAATATTCCAGGAAGCTCTATCTAGCGCCACTATTACATTTGGCCGCCACGCACAGCACGCTTGAAGAAGGACCTGAGATATTGTGCCCTGATTCCCAACCTCTTGAGCCTTCACAGTCTCAAGAAGATGACGGTGGTGAACGGCAATTATTCGCTCACGAGGTGGATGATGATGAGACACACTTGTCAGTCACTGAGGCTGTGGTTAGGTCAAGTCAGGAGGATGAGCAGAGTGAGTAAGTAGAAGAGGAGGTGGTTGACGATGAGGTCACTGACCTAACATGGGAAGGTGAAGCGCTGAGCAAGGACAGCAGTATAGAAGGGGAGAAAGCCGCAGCACCGCAACAGGCTGGGATAAGCAGTGGGGTTGCGAAAGGGAGAAGTCGGCCCACACCAAACAGGCCCGCAACCATTACACCGAGCACCCTTATGCGTAAATATACCTTGTCAAGGTGTAGGTGTTCCGCAGTATGGCGCTTTTTTTATGAAAGTGCAGACGACAAAATAGTGGTAGTTTGCAACCTGTGCTGTACTAAAATGAGCCAGGACGTGAACACTAGCAACCTCACCACCACCATCATGATCCGCCACATGGCATCCAGTGTCCTGTCTGAAATGATGTTCCAAGCAGCAGGGGGGATCGTGACTGATATGCACACTCGCCTAGCTCACGACAGTGTGGACTACCTCACATTTCTAAAAATGAATGAGGCATGGATCTCGGAGGAATTCAACACCTGTGACGACCACGTTTAAATGAATTTATTCATGAAATCCCACAAACCAGAACAAATAATGGTCCCTGTCTTAGGTAAATACAGCGGCATAAAATGCCTTTTCTGTCCGGTGAATGCCCAATGTTTGGGACCTCTGAGGAATTCAACACCTGTGACGACCACATGTTATCAAATTTCAACTATTATCATTTTATTTTATTTTTTTAAGAGGGAGTGATTACGTTAGCCATGTTTTTAATCCAATTTTATATTTTTTGTTCTTTTAAACATATGTTTTGACATCATAATTTGACATCACAATTTTTGGGGCCTGTAGTAAAATTGACATCAATTGACTGTCTAATATACCTCCTTGATCATTTATGTTTGTTGAATGCATAATTTTTGGGGCCTGTAATCTAACTGGCCAACCTCCAGGCACATTATCAATTGTTCTTTTCTGTCCGGTGAATGCCTAATGTTTGGGGCCTGTATTACACTGGCCTGCAGTAAAATTAATATTAATTGACGTTTTATTATTTGGGATTTTGTTAGTCATGTTTTTAATCCAATTTTATATTTTTTTGTTCTTTTAAACATGTATTTGACATCTATTTGTACTGGCCTGCAGTAAAATTGATATCCAATGACCGTCTAATATACCTCCAGCCACATAATCACTTGATTTTTTCTGTCAGGTGAATGCCTCATTTTTGGGGCCTGTACTCCCGTGGCCTAAAATAAAAATTTTCTAGGCTCCAGCAGGCCACATGTTTGACAGTTTCTCTTAAAGATGCATGATAATGGCCCCTGATTAAAATACATATTTTTTGTGGGAATTTTTGCCATTGATCACCCTCTGATATGTCACTGTCCTTGTTGTGGGATGATTTGTACACTTCTTGCAAGCATTTGGTGGCTGCAATAATGACCTGAAGGCTTTTCAGGTTCGCCTGCCAATAAAGTGAATGGGGTCCGCTGAAAACTTGCGGTTCGTGAACATTTGATTGCGTTCTCGCGTTCGCGTTTGCGAATCATCCCGGCCGATGTTCGGCGATCACTATTTACCACTTGAGAGCTGGACTTTGTTCTATTTACAAGGTCACATATATAGCTGTGCACATCATCCTGAAGGCCACCAACATTCGTAGCTAACCCCTATCTAAACTTAAAAAAAACCTAAAACATACAGCATCCTTCAGTAAAGATGCTCGCCCCAGCAGGTGTCCCAATGACTTTTTAGTGGAACAAAATAAGGACATGGAGGCAGCGCCAATAAACTGATGGTGAAAAAATGGCAGTGCAAACACATGTATTGAAATCCCTTCTGTTAGCTTTACAATGACTGTGTGTCACTATTAGGCTTGGTTCACACTTCACTTATTAGGTCAGCAAATGTCAGCCCAAAGCAGGTGCGCGTCAAACCCACTAGAACAGGTGCAAATCTATTCATAATACCTAATCTGAGAGTAGGCTTGGATCCTGAATTTGCCCCACAATAATGAATGGAAATAACTGACCAAACAACAGAAGTATGAACTCTGCCTTACAGGTCAATGTTAGTGTTGGCTCTAATTTGTTGTTGTGGACTAGGGATAAGCAAATTTGAATAAAACTTAGTTTCAATACTGTGCGGAGCTTTTCAGAACATGTAAAAAAGGCCCCCATTTTTGCCCGGTAGTGATGGTCTAACATGGTGGAAAGCCAGTCGTCATCCCTCTGCCGAATTGTGATAATGCGGCTGTCACTATGCAAGCAATTCAGCATGCTTCTGACCATTTGAACAAGGGACTCGGAGGAACTCCCTGCCTCCATCTCCACTGAATACTTCCACAGTGTGTTAGGGTCATCTACTTGGTCTTCCTCATTGCCCTCTAGCTCCTTGTGCTCCTCCAGCTCCTTTTCTGTCACTTGTGCAGATAAACCACCTATTTCCGACAGTTGAGCCCCCACAGGGCTTAAGGTGGCCTTGAGATGTAGGCACCACATCTCCTTTTTCGCTGGCCAGGCAGAATTATCAGAATGCCCTCCAGGACTTGAAGTAGTGAAATAACATCATTCATCTTATAGTCCTTGCGACTGACAAATAAAGTGCTCTCCTCAAAGGGCCTGAGCAAATGGCAGGTGTCACGAATGAGCTGCCACTTTCTAATGTCAAAGTTACACTGGGGAGAAGTCCTGTCCCTCCGTGACACAGCGCAGACAGAATATTATTCCGGCCATTAGTGACCATGTTTTCTATCTCCAGTTGATGAGGAGACAGACAGAATTTTATTTCTTGATTTATAATGCAGAGCAGTTCATCTAATGGTGTGACTCCATTCGCCCAGGCTGAGCAAGTACACAACCATGTGACAACAGCATGCTCTCCCTAGGTGGTATACTGGAGGACCACTCTGACCTCTGTGCCTACAGTGAAGTCTGAGGACAAGGTGGAAGATGAGGAGGCAGAGGAGGACATTGGCGCAGAAATCCCACGATTATAAAGCAGAGGCAGCATTGCCATCATCTGGCCAAGTTGCTGGTGTGCTTGTGCTGGAACCACATTTACCCAGTGTGATGTACTAGACATCGACAGGCTCAAGGACAGCATTACTTCCTGAGCAGAAGGAGCAGCAAAATAAACAGTTGCTGGACAGGTGATGGCACAGAGGATGTTCCTGGGCCATGCCAACTAGGTGTGGTGTCAGAGGAACCAACCAATTTCTGGTTGTTGTCATCTGACATGGTGTTGAAGAGTGAGTCAACCATTCCAGTACAGCTTGATTGTTGGTCAAAACACAACCGCTGGATGACAGTGGCAACTCAGGCCTGTTGCTGCGACTGCTGTTACCACCACCCCTTGTTCTGATGCTACTTGTGGCAGCTACAGCAACATTTTTGCCACTGCACATTCATTTTGAGGGCCCAGGCAACTGTCTGTTAGCCATAGTGTACAGTGACTGAATCAGTAATGTAATAGATGAAGTATGTCTGGTTCAGCAGATAGAATAGCTCTGGTAGATAGGGTAAGTCGGTGCAGTACACAGGCAAAATACAAGTTCTTAACTCAAAACATCAGTGTTTTTTCATACTTGAAGCAGTTGCACAAAACAGCACATGACTTTGCAATCTTGGTGTTAATTCACACACAATGGGAAGTTCATATAACACAAGTCACCTTGCTGGCAGTTCTGCCCCCAGTAGTCCACAGCAGGCTTTAGGGGGCCTGTTTCCCCAGCACAGCACAAAGCCTCAGATCCCAAAAACAGAGACATCTCTGCTGAGCCCAGCTGCCTATCTAAGGACAGCCAAGTACTGCCAAAACTTAAACTTGGTCCAGTATTTGACCTCACCTGGCTGGAATCCAGCCCAGCCGCACATGCTGAGAGGAAGATACCTGCCTTGCCAGACACAACCCCTCACTGTGTCACATGCCCCCCCCTTTGTTCAACCCTGAGGGGTTGGACATACGCCAGACAATGTACCCGGGACAGGGCATCCGTGTTTCCCTGCAACTGACCTGCTATTTGTTCTACCGAGAACTTAAAGTTCGTCAGAGACATAAACCATCTGGTGCCCTGGGCATTTCTGTCTTTAGCCTGGCTCATCCACTTGAGAGGGGAGTGGTTGGTCACCAGGCGGCACTTTATCCCCAACAAATAGTAGCAGAGAGACTTGAGTGCCGACTTGATTGCCTGGCACTCTCTCTCCACTATACTGTACCTGGTTTCAGCTGGGATGAGCTTGCGGCCTAGGAAGACAACGGGATGCTCCTCCCTGTTGACTTTCTGAGACAGTACAGCACCGAGGCCTACTTCGGAGGCATCCGTTTGTACCACAAACTCCCTCCTGAAGTTGGGCGTCACCAAAACTGGTGACCCACACAGGGCTGACTTCAAAGCGGCAAAAGCCTTTTCCACCTGATCATCCCAGCGAACAATCACTCATTTTCGTCCCTTCAAGAGCCCTGTCAAGAGCGCAGCTAGAGTAGCAAAGTAGGGAACAAACCTCATGTAATAGCCCACCATTCCCAGGAATGACTTTATTTGCCTAGTGGTGACTGGTCGAGGCCAATTCCTCATTGCCTCTATTTTAATCATTTGGGGTTTGATGACTCCATGCCCAATGACATACCCCAGGTACTTAGTCTCTTCTAACCCTATTGCACATTTTTTGGGGGGTTAGCGGTTAGGCAAGCTTTCCGAAAGGAGTCCACTACAGCCTGCAGTTTAGGTAGGTGACTTCGAAAGTCGGTACTGTGGATGACAATATTGTCTAGGTAAGCCGAAGGCTACCGACGATGTGGATGAAGCACAAAGTCCATTAGTCGCTGAAAAGTGGCAGGGGCGCCATGCAGACCAAAGGGTAACACTTTATGTTGATACAGCCCCTCAGTCGTGATGAAGGCAGTTTTCTCTTTGGCAGCCTCCGTTAAGGGCACCTGCCAGTACCCTGTCGTGAGATCCAAAATAGAAAAATACTGGGTTTGACTTAACCTCTCGATGAGCTCATCCACCCGGGGCATGGGATACGTATCGAATTTGGAAACCTCGTTAAGTTTTTGAAAGTCGTTACAGAACCGTAACGTCCTGTCCAGGCTTGGGTATCAATACTATAGGACTGGCCCACTCACTTTTTGACTCCTCAATGACGTCTAGCAGGAACATCAGCTGCACCTCCTCCGATATGGCTTGTCGCAGAGCCTCGGGTACCCAGTATGGTTTTAATCAGACTTTTGCCTGAGGCTCAGTGACAATGTCATGCTGGATTATGGAAGTGCATCTCAGGAGGTCCAATAACACATCTGTGTTCCGACTAACAAACTCCCTGGCCTCCTGAGTCTGTTTAGAGGAGAGGCTGTCAGCAATTTTTCCTGTGGCAGCCACCTCTCTTGCATCAGACAAAGGGCCGGTACCTCTTCTCCTAGAAAACCCTGCCATGGGCTGTCTTCTGTACAAGTTTCCCTATCTTTAATCGTTTTGAGTAAATTTGCATGGTAAATCTGCTCCGGCTTTCGCCACCCTGGCTGGTGTACCTTGCAGTTTACATCTCCAATTTTCTCAAGTACCTCGTAGGACCCCTGCCACCTAGCCAGGAACTTACTATCCATGGTCGGCACCAGAATCAAAACCTGATCACCCAGGTTAAAAGGTCCGGACCCGAGCCTGCCGATTTTAGACCTGACTCTGGTCTCGCTGAGCTGCCTCCATATGCTCCCTAACAAGAGGCAACACTGTCTCTATCCGATCTTGCATCTGAGTATCGTACTCAATGATACTTTTATGAGGAATGGGTTGTTGTTCCAACGCCTCTTTGGCCATGTCCAAGAGACAGTGAGGGAGTCTGCCATATAGCAATTTGAAGGGCGAGAACCCAGTAGAGGCCTGAGGTATCTCTCGCACTGCGAACATGAAATTGGGCAGAAGGTGGTCCCAGTCCTTCCCATCTTTAGACACTACCTTTTTCAACATATTTTTTAATGTTTGGTTAAACCGTTCTACCAGACTGTCCATTTGTGGATGGTAAACGGACGTCCATAGTTGTTTTATGTGCAGCAACTTACACAGTTCCCTCATCACCTTGGACATAAAAGAGGTCCAGTGGTCTGTCAGAACCTCTTTAGGTAGTCCCTCTTTGGAAAACATCTTCATTAAATCCTTAGCTATGAGTTTGGCTGAGGTATGTCACAGTGGCACCGCCTCCAGGTACCGAGTGGCATAGTCTAGACTGACTAAGATGCGTTGATGCCACTCTGGCGGACTTTGGTACTGGGCGTATGAGGTCCATAGCTATTCGGTAAAACGGTACTTCGATAATCGGGAGAGGTACTAGGGGACTACGGAAATGTGGCTGGGGGCTAGTTATCTGGCAGGTCAGGCAAGAATTACAAAATTCTTATGCTTCTTTGAACATGCTGGGCCAGTAAAACCGCTGTAGAATGTAATCCTGAGTTTTCTGCAGCCCCAGGTGACCCACAGGAACGTGTTGGTGGGCAAGATATAACACAAGCTTGCAATAAACCTTGGGGACCACCAATTACTCAATATGCTCACCCCGTAGTTGGTTTACTCACTACAACATATCCTGATGAACCACAAAATGGGGAAACACTGACTCTGCCCCAGGTTGTTGTGGTTCACCATCTACTATTAACACATTTTCACAGGCGCGGGATAGGGTTGGGTCCCGACGTTGGGAGGTACCAAAATTATCCTTAGAGACATTGAGGTCTGCCAATTCAGGACCCGGCGACAAGTCCTCCACGTCTCCCACCATCACACTTAGCAGGGTTGTCTCCCCCTCTTCCACCGAAGTCACCCCTACTGTTGGCCCTTTGGTCTCAGATTCCCAGGGTTCTGGTCTCCCCCCTGAGACAGGTCACTCTACTAGGGTTACCCCTGTCTCATGGGTATCAGTCACTTTCATAGCATGCCACAGTGCCGGGAAGCCCAGGAAGTCTCTCCCCATTATGAGTTCATAATGTAGATTTGTGGCGACAGCCACTTCGTGAGTCCATCTGCCAGCCCCTGTCGTTAGAGACACCAGGGCAGTGGGATCATCTTTTAAGTATCCATGGATGTACATGACCTCGACTTTCCAGTCAGTATACTCCGCTGACCATACCAGGGGAGCCCTTACTAGGGACACCAGAATCCCTGAGTCCAGAAGAGCCTCCGCTGGAGTGTCTCCTACCTCCACCTCCACCAGGTGGTTTAGAGTTTTTGGGGTACCTGCTGCACACAGCTTCCTGCCATATAGCGACTGTGGTGGCTATAGTTAGTATTCATGGGTTACACCTGATGGGGATAGTGAGCTCTTACTTTGTACATGGCCCTGCTCCTGACACAGCCAGCAGATTATCGGAGCCAGGTCCGTAGAGGGTACACCCCGGGTGGGTTTTGTTGGTACAAGTCACCAGGTCTGGGATGGAGATTTATGGGTCTTGACTGCCCCCTCCCAAAAGAAACCCCTGTAACAGTCTTAATAGCCTCGTAGCGCTCCACCAGGTCCACCATTTCGAGGGCGTTGCCAGAAGACACCTGGCCAATCCAGTGCTGGAGAGGGGTTGGCAGAGTCCTCCAGAACATATCAGCCAATAGCTGTAGCCACTTTTGAAAGAGGTGGAGTAAGTCATAATACTGGGTCCTCGCAGGCTCAGCCGGCTTACACCCCCAATCGTGTAAAACTTAGGTAAATTAAATTATAAATTATGTATATTATGTGTATTATGTATAATTAAAAAAATTATACATAATAGGTATTGCCGCGTCTGAAATAACCTGCTCTATAAAAATATCATATGACCTAACCCCTCAGGTGAACACTGTAAAAAAATAAAAACTTTTTGTCACCTTACATCACAAAAAGTGTAATAGCAAGCGATCAAAAAGTCATATGCACCCCAAAATAGTGCCAATAAAACTGTCATCTCATCCTGCAAAAATGTTACCCTACCTAAGATAATCGCCCAAAAACAGAAAAAAACTATGGCTCTCAAACTATTGAGACACTAAAACATTATTTTTTTTTGTTTCAAAAATGAAATCATTGTGTAAAACTTATATAAATAAAAAAAGTTGTCATATTTGATATTGTCGCATCCGTGACAACCTGCTCTATAAATATACCACATGATCTAACCTGTCAGATGAATGTTGAAATAACAAAAAATAAAAACGGTGCCAAAACAGCTATTTCTTGTTACCTTGCTCACAAAAAGTGTAATATAGAGCAACCAAAAATCATATGTACCCTAAAATAGTACCAATAAAACTGCCACCTTAATCCCGTAGTTTTCAAAATGGATTCAATTTTTTGGAGCTTCTACTCTAGGGGTGCATCAGGGGGGCTTCAAATGGGACATGGGGTTAAAAAAAACAGTCCAGCAAAATCTGCCTTCCGAAAACCGTATGGCATTCCTTTCCTTCTGCGCCCTGCCGTGTGCTCATACAGCAGTTTACGACCACATATGGGATGTTTCTGTAAACTACAGAATCAGGACAATACATATTGAGCTTTGTTTGGCTGTTAACCCTTGCTTTGTTAGTGGAAAAAATTATTAAAATGGAAAATCTGCCAAAAAAGTGAAGTTCTGAAATTTCATCTCTATTTTCCATTAATTATTGTGAAACACCTAAAGGGTTAACAAAGTTTGTAAAATCAGTTTTGTTTACCTTGAGGGGTGGAGTTTCTAAAATGGGGTCATTTTTGGGTGGTTTCTATTATGCAAGCCTCACAAAGTGACTTCAGAACTGGTCCTGAAAAAGTGGGTTTTAGAAATTTGCTTCTAAACTTCTAAGCCTTCTAATGTTCCCCAAAAATAAAATGGCATTCACAAAATGATCCAAAAATGAAGTAGACATATGGGGAATGTAAAGTAATAACTATTTTTTGAGGTATTACTATCTATTATAAAAGTAGAGAAATAGAAATTTGGAAATTTGCTAATTTTTCTAATTCTTTTTGCAAATTTGGAATTTTTTTATAAATACAAAATAATTTTTTGGACTCAATTTTACCACTGTCATGAAGTACAATATGTGACAAGAAAACAATTTCAGAATGGCCTGGATAAGTAAATGTGTTTTAAAGTTATCACCACATAATGTGACAGATGTCAGATTAGCTAAAAATGGCATGGTTCTTAAGATGAAAAATGGCAGGGTCCTTAAGGGTTTAAACATTTAAGACACTGAGGGTCAAATATATACTTGCTTCCCTTGTTACTGAATTTGTTATTTAAACAGCGGTGTCAAAAAATAAATTTGATTAAGTCTGCAAATAGATGAGGTAACAAATGAATTCTAGCAACCACAAATCAACTTTTCTAGCAGTTAACAATGTAAAAATATTTGCATCATAAATTTTGTAGAGTATGCTGCCACCTTTTGTTTTGTAGCAGTGTCTTTCATCTGCATTCCCTATTATAAACTGCATTGGCACTTTCTAATAGCAATATTTTATGCTCACGAAATATAAGCTGATAGAGCATGTTGACATCTTGACACTAAGCACTATGGAAAAGGTAAGCGATTTGGCTGTTTGAAATATAATCCACAGGACCTGTTCACAGTATTAAATACATGGTGTGAAGAAATTTGCTTTTCTAATGAAGGTCTTAATCTCTATTATGATAAATATTAAATATCAAGTGGGTCATTTATTAGGACCGGCATTTTAGACACCGGTCTTAATATCCCCTATAGCTGGTGCTGGCCTCTACATAACAGTACCCCGTCTCCTTAACAGACAGTACCCTGTCTCCTTAACAGTCCAATTTTCAGATTCCCTATCCTCTGTCTGCCACAGGGCCTGGATGGACACAGAGATGTCCTTTTGAACAGCTCACTCTCAGACAGCATCCCTGTCAGAAAGTCACCCTTCCTGACAGAAGTTGATTTTTACCTTCATTTTTCAATCCCCGTCGGCTAGGGATTGGGAGGGGGCATTCACAGGAATGAATCGGGAAGTAACTGACATCCTGTTCTGTGTGAGTTGATCAGAGAGTTGGTCACATGACACAGCTACAATTAGCTCACAAATACAGTCACTGATGAGAAGATTACATTCACTACAGATTACAGCATGCACCTTTCTAACAGGTCAGAGAGTAAAAAAATAAGTGGGAGTGCTACTTTAATAAATGACCCCCAAAGTGTCTACTGTAATGCAACAGGACCCTATTATTCTTAGTATTAGCAGGATGCAAATACATTTACAAAATGCTCTGAACAAATATGTATTCCACAAGTGTAGGTGTTCCTATAAGCTTTAGTTTAAGTTGTGTTAACCCTTCTATAAGATGATTATACATTTAAATATTAGGTAAATGTTATATGTTACTTTAACAAAGGCCTCCACAGCGGGCATTATTGTCTTTAATTGATAGTATATAAAACCCCACATAATAAATAAACACTTAAGGTCATATGAGTTACATCAGCCTCTACAACAACGTTGTCTAAGTGTCACAATTAAAATCATATTAACTAACATATAAGCTGTCCTATACTAAGAATGTCTTTTGTTGCCTATGGCAACCAATCAGAGCTCATATTAATGACCTGTAGCAAAATAGAAGCTGAGCTGTGATTGGTTGCTATATGCAGCCTGATGAGTATCCAGGCTAACTCCCACAACATCCAACAGACAATGCCCTCCTGTAGTTTGGCAGTTAGGTTGCTAAGCATATTTTTGGCAAATAATTGGAAAGCACGCGGTGGAAATCTCCACTCAAAAAACATAGTCTATGACGTTCCCCGAGTCACAAGAGGCGGCTGTGCAAAATTTTGTGATTGTAAATGCAACGGTGCGGATTCCTTTAATGGACATACACTTAGTTTTACATACGGTATACTTTGTGTATATATTTATTTATTTGTGTTTTTAATTGGCTAAATTTATAGGGGGATCCTACCCTAGTCATAGGTTTGGTTATTTAAATAAAAGCAAGGTTTAGATGCCGAACAGTGAATGAATCTTGCCACAGGGTGGAGTCTCTGCTGTTTTAAGTTATGTTAGTTCCTATACATGATGATCTTGAGTAAGATTGTTTAATAATCTAAAACAGCGGTATGCCCTGGAGTGTTTTAATCCATAAAACAAATAAAAGTGGATTGTTTTAACTCTCCTAGTAATGGACAATTATTCATTAGATTAGTCCTATGTAACACCACAGAAAGCATAGTGATAAGATAACTCTCGGAGTACACCTAATATAGTAGATGTCACCTGCAGTCCTGTGGAACACCACAGTTATCACAGTGATAACTCTATGGGTAAAGATAATGTAGTAGATGTTACCTACAGTCCTATGTAACACCACAGTTAACACACTGATAACTCTCTTAGAACAGATAATGTAGATGTTACCTGCAGTACTATGTAACACCACTATACCATGACACAGTAGCAGGGATCCTACCACCAGATCGATTACTTTCCTTGGTATGCAGTGCAGGGAGTCAGTGTGCAGTGATGTGGCTCAGGATGTCACTTCTTGCAGCTTGTTATAACAGGAAGCATGGCGGAGCAAGGAGTGTAAGGCATTTAGTTACAGTTGAAAGCAGCACTTCCCCAAGTAATCTAGAACACCATGCAAAAAGCTTGTTGCAAGTGACATGGAAAAGTGGGGCCCCAGCAGCTCCTCCTCTTCCTGACAGCAGGCCTGATTGTGGTCTGTTTTAGTGCTGCAGTGGCACCCCATTATGTTTCTAGCAGCAGTCTTCTAAGATGGTTTGTGATTTGGATGGCCATGGGCCATGTGTGGCCACCCAAACACCTCATATTATTTGCCATTAGGCACCATGACACCAAATATCTTTTTACTAAGCTCCTGGAAATGTTCTAGGCAGATAAGGGGCCACTTATGTCTGGATAATGAACAATTAAATTGCAGGACATGTCCTGTCTTGTAAGCTAATCAAACGATTCTGCATAGTGGTGGTCTGTCTGGGCCATGTGTAACTTGTTTGATGTGTGTGTGTGTTGTGTGGCTTTACATAACCAATGCTCCTAACAGCTAGGTCAGAAGGGTCTAGAAGGTATGCAATTCATTGAATCAAGCATCCTACTTCTCTCATTTCGATGATGAGTCCCTTCTAAAAGTCTGTTAACTGGGCAAAACATCTTTGAGTGTATTGTAGTGGCATGTCTAGCAGTAAACAATCTCTTTAAAAAGGTACACTACCCAAAAGTAGCCTCTGAGAGGCTTTTTATAGGGCAGTAGGGGAAGCACTTTTATGTCCAATCAGACCACACGTGTCGTCATTTTGATATCTAACTGCATGCAGAGCTTAGCAACAATCCAACATTTCTGTGTGTTATCGTTTTGTGAGTTTATAAGATCAATTGGTATCACCTGGTCAACAATGACCCCTTAGTGACCAGCTAAGCAATTTTATTACATTAAATGTGACATTTTTGTCACATTCCAAGAGCTATTTTGAACTTTTTTTACCCCCATCAATTTAGCCATATGAGGGCTTGTTTTTGGCAGGACAAGTTGTAATTTTTAATATTACCATTTGGGGTAGCAATAACTTCCCTATAAACAGTGAACGCCTAAAAAAAATCCACAAAAATAATGTCAATTTATTTTACTTTTTATCTTTTCCCCTAAAAATAAAATAATCAAAGATTTACTGCAGACACACATAAAAAAAATGTACAATAAAAAAGTGACATTTTTGGGAGTGTTTTCACAATTTTAATGTAACTGTTAGGAGGTTAAGCCCCCCCCCCCCTTCTTTACCACTCATAGTATATAAATACAATAAATAGTAAATGTTGTAATTGAGAGGAAAGTAATCATCTTATGTCAAGGAAGGTTGCGAGCACAAGCAGTTAAATTCCATGAAAGCCTTCCAATAAAAGCAAATTTGTTGTTTATGATATGTTTGTTTATTTTGGGCAACACAAATAATGTTCACTTTTTATTTGTTTTAATATTTGGAAGCAATGAAGAAATGATTGGACTATAGGGAGTTCCAGCACATTTATATAAAGGATACAATGAATATGTCTTCATTGCCAAAACTAATATATCAATCCTTGTAGTTTCAAGGAAATGCTTTGATCAGCAGTTTAATGCTTGTTACACTGTGAGATATTCATTCTGCACCTCTAATTTAACTTAGAAGATATTAATTTATGCCACATAAAGGACAAGTGCTATAAAATATTGCTGATTTTACACTGAGAGAAAAATTGACTTTTTTTTTATATTTCAAAACAATAGTGAGCTTGAAATTAGAGAGTTAAATAAGCCATATAAGCGTCCAACAAATGTGCCATGTCCCCTAATAAAAAATAAATAAAATACTTATTACTGATTTAAAAATATTGGGAACCCTATTTTAAGGAATGAGATGTACATGCAACTCGTATCTAAACAATAATAAACAATAAAAACAACAGCAAACTTGCACTCCCTAATTGAATAACCCTGTAAATGCAGCACAATGTAAGATGAAGATAGTATATAAAACTGTTTACAGCATGTTGAAGCAGCTATAGGTCACTGTTTGTGCTCCCTCCTACTATCTATACAAATAAATCAGTTGGTTGTAGCCCAGTGTCAAAGGCCTACAAGCATATGGTGAACTATCTCTTCCTACTTGGTTGCCCCAATCTCTGTGTGAAGGCTTGGAACTTAGGCTTATTGCACACAAACGCTCTGTGGCCGTATTGCGGATGGAACGGAAGCACGGAACAGAACCCCATGGAAGCATTACAGAGTGCTTCCGTGGGGTTTCATCCTGTATTTCCGTTCCGCAAAAAGATAGAACATGTCCTGTCTTTTTGCAGAACGGCTGGATCGCGGACCCATTAAAGTGAATGGGGCCACGATCCGCTGGGGCTGCCCCACGGTGGGTGTTCGTGCATTGCGGCCCGTAATTTGGGGCCGCAGCACGGCCGTGGGGTGCACACATTCCTGTGCAAGAGGCCTTAAGCTGAAGGGAAAGTGTATTGCAATGTACATCAGTATGCAATTTACCCATATTCATACCTAATCCCTTCTGTTAGTTATAGATTTACTCTGCATCAGTACTACAGGTCAATGTTACCATCAGATCGAATTTATCGCAGTGTACTCAGCTGTGCAGTGTACCAAGATTGAAGTAGTGAGCAGCAGTGGCAGAAACAGTGTGCACTAAGATTTATAGCTAATCTCTTCTGTTGAACAAAAAGAAATCCATATACCCCTCCAGTAATGCAAAAAACTGGGGCGCTCAGGCAAGAGCTTTGTCCAAATGGCTCCTTAGGGAGCAAAATAAAGAAATGGAGATGACAACAATAAAGTAGTGGTGAAAACAGAGCGTTTATGTTATGGCAGTTATTCCCATGTTATGGCAGTCCAAACACATGCTTTTTAATCTCTTCTGTTAGTTTTTGAATTACTATGCTTCAGTATTACAGGTCACTGTTACCAGTCATAAATGCAGATATTAAAAGCTGAGACTTTTACATTGCATACTGATATATTCCTGTCAGGAAAATATCGGAGCCCATCATGCACCACGTCACGGTCACTCAGCATGGCAAGGGGTCCTACCACTAAGCTACCTATGGTGTGAACAAGGTCCCCCAATGATAAACACGCTACAGTGTTAGGGGTTGAGCAGCATCCCCAGATTTGCCACTATATTTCTGTGTTTGAACCTTGTTACTCGTCATGATTTTCCTGTATAAATCGTTGGTTGTTGCAATAAAAAATGTCAGTTAAATTTATCATATAGGAGACACACACAGTGATATTTGAGAAGTGAAATGAAGTTTATTGCTTTACAGAAAGTGTGCTATAATTGTTTAAGCAAAATTAGGCCGGTGCATAAATTTGGGCACCACAAAAAAGGAAATGAAATCAATATTTAGTAGATTCTCCTTTTGCAGAAATGACAGCCTCTAAACGCTTTCTGTAGGTTCCAATGAGAGTCTGGATTCTGGTTGAAGGTACATCTTTAGTTCATTCAGGTTTGATGGCTTCCGAGCATGGACAGCTCTCTTTAAGTCACACCACAGATTTTCAATTATATTCAGGTCTGGGGACTGAGATGGCCATTCCAGAACATTGTACTTGTTCCTCTGCATAAATGCCTTAGTGGATTTTGAGCAGTGTTTAGGGTCGTTGTCTTGTTGAAAGATCCAGCCCCGGCGCAGCTTCAGCTTTGTCACTGATTCCTGGACATTGGTCTCCAGAATCTGCTGATACTGAGTGGAATCCATGCGTCCTTCAACTTTGACAAGATTCCCAGTCCTTGCACTGGCCCCACATCCACACAGCATGATGGAATTACCACCATATTTCACTGTAGGTAGCAGGTGTTTTTCTTGGAATGCTGTGTTCTTTTTCCTCCATGCATAACGCCCCTTGTTATGGCCAAATAACTCAATTTTAGTTTCATCAGTCCACAGCACCTTATTCCAAAATGAAGCTGGCTTGTCCAAATGTGCTTTAGCCCACCTCAAGTGGCACTTTTTGTGCTGTGGGCGGCGAAAAGGCTTCCTCTGCATCACTTTCGCATACAGCATCTCCTTGTGTAAAGTGCGCCGAATGGTTGAACCATGCACAGTGACTCCATCTGCAGCAAGATGATGTTGTAGGTCTTTGGTGCTGGTCTGTGGGTTGACTCTGATTATTCTCACTATTCGTCACCTCTGTCTATCCGAGATTTTTCTTGGTCTGCCACTTCGAGCCTTAACTTGAACTGAGCCTGTAGTCTTCCATTTCATCAATATGTTACTAACTGTGGAAACAGACAGATGAAATCTCTGAGACAGCTTTCTGTATCCTTCCCCTAAACCATAATGGTGAACAATCTTTGTCTTCACGTCATTCGAAAGTTGTTTTGAGACCCCCATGGGGCTACTCTTCAGAGAAAATTAAAAGAGGAGAGAAACTTACAATTGACCCCCTTAAATACTCTTTCTCATAATTTGATTCACCTGTGTATGTAGGTCAAGGGTCACTGAGCTTACCAAGCCAATTTGAGTTCCAATAATTAGTTCTAAAGGTTTTGGAATCAATAAAATGACAACAGTGCCCAAATTTATGCACCTGCCTAATTTTGTTTAAACAATTATAGCACACTTTCTGTAAATCCAATAAACTTCATTTCACTTTTCAAATATCACTGTGTGTGTCTCCTATATGATATATTTAACTGACATTTTTTATCGTAACAACCAACGATTTATACAGGAAAATCAAGACGATTAACAAAGTTGCCCAAACTTTCGTATCCCATTGTATATGAATCATTAACAAGTTGAAATGCTAAATAAATGCACACAGGAATATATATATACTGTATATATGTGTTAACCCCTTAAGGACCGGGCTCATTTTCACCTTAAGGACCGGGCCATTTTTTGCAAATCTGACCAGTGTCACTTTAAGTGCTCATAACTTTCAAACGCTTTGACTTACCCAGGCCGTTCTGAGATTGTTTTTTCGTCACATATTGTACTTCATGACACTGCTAAAATTGGGTCAAAAAAGTTATTTTTTTTGCATAAAAAAATACATTTTTTACCAAAAATTTTGAAAAATTAGCAAATTTCAAAGTTTCAGTTTCTCTACTTCTGTACTACATAGTAATACCCCCAAAAATTGTGATGACTTTACATTCCCCATATGTCTACTTCATGTTTGTAGCATTTTGGGAATGATATTTTATTTTTTGGGGATGTTACAAGGCTTAGAAGTTTAGAAGCAAATTTTGAAATTTTTGAGAAATCTTCAAAATCCCACTTTTTATGGACCAGTTCAGGTTTGAAGTCATATTGTGAGGCTTAGATAATAGAAACCTCCCAAAAATGACCCCATTCTAGAAACTACACCCCTCAAGGTATTCAAAACTGTTTTTTCAAACTTTATTAACCCTTTAGGTGTTCCACAAGAGTTAATGGCAGATGGAGAAACAATTTTGAAATTTCTATTTTTTGGAAAATTTTCCAATATAATAAATTTTTTCCAGGAGTAAAATAAGGGTTAACTGCCAAACAACACTCAAAATGGGTTGCCCTGATTCTGTAGTTTGCAAAAACACCCCATATGTGGTCGTAAACTACTGTTTGGCCGAACGGTAGCACATAGAAGGAGGGGAACACCATATGGGTTTTGGAAGGCAGATTTTGCAGGACTGGTTTTGTTTATACCATGTCCCATTTGAAGCCCCCTGTTGCACCCCTAGAATAGAAATTTCAAAAAAGTGACTCCATCTAAGAAAGTACACCCCTCAAGGTATTCAAAACTGGGTTTACAAACTTTGTTAACCCTTTAGGTGTTCCACAAGAGTTAATGGCAGATGGAGAAACAATTATGAAATTTCAATTTTTTGGAAAATTTTCCAATATAATCAATTTTTTCTAGGAGTAAAACAAGGGTTAACTGCCAAACAACACTCAAAATGGGTTGCCCTGATTCTGTAGTTTGCAAAAACACCCCATATGTGGTCGTAAACTACTGTTTGGCCGAACGGTAGCACATAGAAGGAGGGGAACACCATATGGGTTTTGGAAGGCAGATTTTGCAGGACTGGTTTTGTTTATACCATGTCCCATTTGAAGCCCCCTGTTGCACCCCTAGAATAGAAATTTCAAAAAAGTGACTCCATCTAAGAAAGTACACCCCTCAAGGTATTCAAAACTGGGTTTACAAACTTTGTTAACCCTTTAGGTGTTCCACAAGAGTTAATGGCAGATGGAGAAACAATTATGAAATTTCAATTTTTTGGAAAATTTTCCAATATAATCAATTTTTTCTAGGAGTAAAACAAGGGTTAACTGCCAAACAACACTCAAAATGGGTTGCCCTGATTCTGTAGTTTGCAAAAACACCCCATATGTGGTCGTAAACTACTGTTTGGCCGAACGGTAGCACATAGAAGGAGGGGAACACCATATGGGTTTTGGAAGGCAGATTTTGCAGGACTGGTTTTGTTTATACCATGTCCCATTTGAAGCCCCCTGTTGCACCCCTAGAATAGAAATTTCAAAAAAGTGACTCCATCTAAGAAAGTACACCCCTCAAGGTATTCAAAACTGGGTTTACAAACTTTGTTAACCCTTTAGGTGTTCCACAAGAGTTAATGGCAGATGGAGAAACAATTATGAAATTTCAATTTTTTGGACAATTTTCCAATATAATCAATTTTTTCTAGGAGTAAAACAAGGGTTAACTGCCAAACAACACTCAAAATGGGTTGCCCTGATTCTGTAGTTTGCAGAAACACCCCATATGTGGTGGTAAACTACTATTTGGCTAAACGGCAGGACATAGAAGAAGGGGAACGCCATATGGTTTTTGGAAGGCAGATTTTGCTGGACTGGTTTATTTACACCATGTACCCTTTCAAGCCCCCTGATGCACCCCTAGAGTAGAAACTCCATAAAAGTGACCCCATCTAGGAAACTACGGGATAAGGTGGTTGTTGTTTTGGGACTATTTTTGGGGTAAATTTGATATTTGGTTGCTCTATATTACTCTTTTTTGAGGCAATGTAACAAAAAAATTAAAATCTAAAATTGTTTCTACATTCGCTATTTAGTTTTGTGGAACACCTAAAGGGTTAACATAGTTTGTAAAGTAACTTTTGAATACCTTGAGGGGTGTAGTTTCTTAGATGGGGTCACTTTTTTGGAGTTTCTAGTCTGGGCTACATCAGGGGGGGCTTCTAATGGGACATGGTGTCAAAAAAAAAACTGTCCATCAAAATCTGCCTTCCAGAAACCGTATGGCGTTCCCTTCGTTCTATGCCCTGCCGTGCGGCTATATAGCCATTTACGACCACATATGGGGTGTTTCTGCAAACGACAGAATCGGGGCAATAAATATTTAGTTTTGTTTGGCTGTTAACCCTTGCTTTCTTACCGGCAAAATGGATTTAAATTGAAATTTTGCCCAAAAATAGGTGTTTTGGCACCGTTTTTATTTTATATTTTTAACACCGTTCATCCGAGGTGTTTGGTCAAAAGTTATTTTTATAGCGACGACTTTTACGCACGCGACGATGCCCAATATGTATGGCTCTCAGACTTTGGAGACACTAAGCAGGCATCCTAAAACTGCGGCCCTCCAGATGTTGTAAAACTACAATTCCCACCATGCCCTGCTGATGGCTGTAGGTTGTCTGGGCATGCTGGGAGTTATAGTTTTACAACATCTGGAGGGCCGCAGTTTGAGGATGCCTGCACTAAAACTAATATTTTTGGGGGAAAGAAAAATAGTTTTCGTGTCTCCAAAGTCTGAGAGCCATAGTGTTTTATGTTCTCTAGTGAACTGTTGGGGATTATAAAAATTTAGTACTCCATGGAAGTGTGATACTCCCTGAAGCAATCGATAACGCAGAGGCCCGGATGATCGGGGCACGTGTCGCACTGAGTGGTGGTGTCCTTCCGTATCCCCCTCCTGCGACACACTCTGCACTTTTTTTGGGTTCGTCCCTTCTTTCCAGTATGGGGGACCACACCTGGAAAGTGTTGGCCAGGGACGATCCGGGCGCCTCCAGTTCCCGAGGTACTCCGGCCTGCTCTTTCCCGATCCGAAAAGATCAGGTCCTTGAGGACTGCCTCATAGAATTGGAGGAATGTCCCTGTGCTGCCAGCGCTTCGGGATAGTACAAAAGAGTTGTACATGGCAACCTGCACCAAGTAGACCGCAACTTTTTTGTACCATGCCCGGGTTTTGCGCATGGCGTTATATGGCGTGAGGACTTGATCCGAGAGATCAACTCCTCCCATATACCGATTGTAGTCGACGATACAATCGGGCTTGAGGACCGTTGCCGCGGTACCTCGCACAGGGACTGGGGTGGTGCCGTTACCGTGGATTGTGGACAGCATAAGGACATCCCTCTTGTCCTTATACCTGACCAGCAACAGGTTTCCACTGGTAAGTGCACGGGTCTCACCCCTGGGGATAGGTACCTGGAGGGGGTAGGCAGGGAGGCCGCGCTGATTTTTCCGCACGGTCCCACAAGCGAACGTAGATCTGGCGGCAAGGGACCTGAACAAGGGAATGCTGGTATAAAAGTTATCCACGTACAAGTGGTAACCATTATCCAGCAGTGGGTACATAAGGTCCCACACGAGTTTCCCGCTAACACCCAGAGTGGGGGGACATTCTGGGGGTTGAATACGGGAATCTCGCCCCTCGTACACACGAAATTTGTAAGTGTACCCTGAGGTACTCTCACAAATTTTGTATAGCTTCACGCCATACCTCGCTCGCTTTGTGGGAATATATTGGCGGAAACTGAGTCTCCCCTTGAACGCAATGAGCGACTCATCAACCGCGACCTCCCTTCCAGGTACGTAGGCCTGCTGAAATGTGGCCCCAAAGTGATCGATGACAGGCCGTATCTTATACAGCCGGTCATAGGCAGGATCACCTCGGGGTGGACATGCTGCATTATCGGAATAATGCAGACATTTCCGGATGGCCTCAAACCGGGAGCGTGTCATGACCATACTGTACAGTGGGGTCTGGTACAGGACGTCCCCACTCCAGTATTGCCTGACACTGGGTTTTTGGACTAGACCCATATGCAGCACGAGGCCCCAAAATGTCCTCATTTCGGCTGCACTGACCGGCGTCCAGCCACCGGGTCTAGCCAAAACTGAGCCTGGGTTTTGAGCGACGAACTGTTGGGCGTACAGATTCGTCTGCTCCACCATCAAATTCACCAGTGGGTTACTGAAAAAAAAACTAAAATAGTCAATTTCAGTAAACCCCACTGTGGGAATCTGGATTCCAGGATTGCCAGCGAAATCCGGAATCTCAGGCTCAAAGTCCACTGGGGGACACCAGCTAAGTTCATCGGCAGGGGTCTCCGGTGAACTTATTTGGTGGGCCGGGAAACCAGTACGAACCCCAGGGCGGCTCGTACTAGGGTGGGCCACAGGATCCCTAGCATGTGCGGCCCCTGGCTCCGCCTGGCGGCGTCTCCGCCGCCTTGGTGGCTCATCGTCATCCGATGATGATGAGGAGGATGCTGATGATAAGAGGAATGTGGGGTCATCCTCATCCTCACTGGGGCTCTCGGAGTCGGAGGCAATCTGGGCATATGCCTCCTCGGCCGAGAACACCCGGCGGGCCATGGGTGTGTGTGCGTGTAGGTGTGCGTGTGTGTAAAACTTTATTATATGTGCGTGTGTGTGGGGGCAACGGGTGTTCGCGTACTAAAAAAAGGAAAAAAAGGGCAAGTGTTAGGAAAAAAAAAAAGTTGCTGATTAGCGGTACAACGCTGATCAGCGGTGGGGCAGGCGATGCGCTAACAGTGGACGGACGCTAAAAAGTGCCGACCAGTCAGCGAACGCAGAAAAAAAAGTGGTGGTGAGGGGGCTAGTGGTGGTGGTGGGGGGGGGGGTTGGGGGGAGTGGTGGGGGGATGGGTGGAGGGGGTGGGGGGGCTGGTAGGGGGAGGTCTGGGGTCTGATAGATGGATCAAAAAAAGTTGTGTAAAAGTTAAGTTTTTTTTTTTCCTAACTAACTTTTCCCTTCTTTCCCTGCCTAACGATGCCTCTCCCTCACTGACCCTAACCTACCTGGGTGGCGATGGGTGCAGGAGGGTGATGGATGGCGATTAGGGGGACACAGGAGCTGGTGCTGGACGATGCTGCCGGGTGCTCGTGCAGAACAGGAAGAGGAGGGGAGAGAGGAGCGCAGGAAGTTTGAATCTCGCGCCTCTCTCCCCTGCACCAATCAGCACCCTGGACAGCAGTGTTCAGCACCAGGGCCAGCACCGCCTCCTCAAATCCTCGGACTGCGATTGGTGGTGTATAATTACGCCACCGATCGCAGTCTTTTTCCGGTTCATCGGGTCACCGGACACCCGAATGGACCGGAAACGCAGAAAACCGCAGGTCTGAATTGACCTGCGGTTTTCTGCGATCGCCGATACGGGGGGGTCAAATGACCCCCCCCCTGCGTTGTTACGGGATGCCGGCTGAATGATTTCAGCCGAAATCCCGTTCCGATTAACCCCCGCGGCGCCGGAATGCCGATTTTAAGTCAGGACGTACCGGTACGCCCTTGGTCCTTAAGGACTCGGGAAATAGGGCGTACCGGTACGCCCTGTGTCCTTAAGGGGTTAAGGCAAGGTATTGCCGTATTTGTGTGAGGGGAGGCTCCCTCTCACAGCATATAAGTCTCACCCCCATAGCCTACGTCGCACGGCTCATCGCTTTTCCGGCGAGGTTCACTTCCAGGTCGGCACCTTCGGCAGCGGTCAGAGGCGTCACGTGGCGAAGCGTGATCAAAGTCTCAGCGCCAGCTCTGGTTCTCCTGCTGCAAGCGTCTGACTAAGGTGATAAGGTTTGAGGGGGGGGGGGGGGCGTTTAAACATCGGTACATGGCAAGAATTATACTGACATTTCAACGTGTGCGCTGCGATCGCCGGCCATTCCACTCTCACTCAGCGGCTGTTCAGTCACAGCCGTTCAGTCTCTGCGTTCGTATCCATGCGCATGTCAGGGGCGTGTGTTACGTTCTGGGGCATGTACTGCTGCTGCATGTGCCTCACTGGTCAACATCTGAGTACGGTACACGTGTGCTGGGGGTTCATGGGCCCTTTGGCGGGGGCCACAATCACGGTGGTGCTTGGCAGGGCAGTCTGGCAGTACCTTTCAGTGCACTCAGTTAGGGCTTTCAGTGCACATTGCCATGTCCGGTTCATGTCCACTGTGTCAAATACAACTAGGGAGTAGTATAGTGCAGGCAGCGCCCACACACCAAACTACCTCATGGCCTTCTCATTGTCACACATACAGTGGCATCTTCAGACAGCACAAGGGAGACGCATAGTTGTTGCACACCTAACACTAGAAGCACGGCTTATAGAATCAAGGTTATTAGGGTTCTTGGGTAAGGTGGTAACCGCAGTATCTCTTACAGGTCAGTAGGATCGTCATCACACGGCACACATTTGCCACAACGTATCTCCTGTTACTTTGTTTCCGACAGGTAATAAAAAAAAATAAAATAAAAAATAAAAAAAAACTAAATGTTTGAATCACTTTTTTTTTCCCCTTTCCCCTTCAACGCAGAGCGGTAGGGCATACCCGCATTGGTACAGGTAGGTGACACAGGGTCCTTCTTGGTGCAGGAGTTTGTGTCACGGTCTAGAAGCACGAGGGTGAAACACATTCAATACAATATTCTACTCCTGAAAAAAATAAAATAAAAATATTCCTTTCATCGTCTGTCGTGTTCGTAGGTCAGTAGATCCTGTCACGAATACAGGATTCTTTAAATCCATCACGGGCATGGTCACGTCACATAGACCTGGCAGCTCTCGTGTCATCTGTTACGAGTACTGACATTCGTGGTCTGTCACGAGTGCAGACGCTCGTGGCCTGTTACCAATAGGCATGCGTAGTCTGTCACTGGTGCTGACACGGGGTCTGTCACGTCTACAGACGCTCGAGGTCTGTCACGACTGCAGGCGCCTGGAGTCACAGACGCTCAAATCTGTCACGACTACAGACGCTCAAGTCTGTCACGACTACAGACGCCCAAGTCTGTCACGACTACAGACGCCCAAGTCTGTCACGACTACAGACGCCCAAGTCTGTCACGACTACAGACGCTCGAAGTCTGTCACGACTACAGACGCTCGAAGTCTGTCACGACTACAGACGCTCGAAGTCTGTCACGACTACAGACGCTCGAAGTCTGTCACGACTACAGACTCGTTATAAATCCTATCACGACTACAGGTCACGAGGGAATTAAATCCCTTTCGGTAGCCGTGGGCTCATCAACAGGTTCAGGAGTACAATGCCCGCTTCACGGGGCAAGGCAGCATCGTAGTAGCAGGGTCATGTATCACGTATCCGGTGGCGCTTGGTGTCGGGAGCACGAGAGTTGGTACCCATAGGTAACCACAGTTTCTTTTAGTTAGGATGTCTCAGCAATCCCATGTGGAAGGAAGTTTGGCATCTCACAGTAATAAAGACTCCCAATCCGAGAGAGAGGCAGTTCCAGCTATCAGGTCCTGGACTGTGCCGAGGCTCACGGCAGAGCTGACAAGGAGAGGAATTCCTTTTCCAGCGTCCGCCAGGAAAGCGGAACTTTACAGATTGCTGTTTTCAGAACCCCCTGCTTCAGGGGAGGACTCGGTATCCATGAACATGATCCAAACTTCGTTGACACAACTTCACGCAGTAGTCAATACGATGGCATCTTCTCTGTCCCAGTTTCAGGTCAGATTAGAGGCAGTAGAAAGTACGGCCTCTACTTCAAATGCTGTCAGCCCCAGTACTGCCGTGCAGTCACTCACCCAGTCCTCAATTGCTGGCTCCCATGTCAACTCTCCCAACATAGCACCATCTCATTTCATTCCGGCCAACGTGCGTCAAGACATATTAGATGGTAAGGACGTCAACTTAGCTTCCTTGCTGATAGCCACGCACGAAATACCGAATAACAAGACCATAGCGTGTGGGGAGGTTTCAGTGATTTTAAAGTTCAGAGATGTCAGGCTTAACAGGAAACTCACCGTAGCAGAGTTTGTACTGGCATTCAGCTTGTTTAGAGATGTGGTGTGTTCAGTGAGTCCTAATAGAAGAGAGGAGCTGGATCTGTATTTATACAAAGTTGTGGATTTAGCCAACAAATATGGCGGTACAGCGTTCTATGAATATCATAGATCATTTTCAGCCAAAGCTGCAGCTGCGCAGAGACAATTTCAGCATACCGTTGATTGGTCCATAGTCGATACCGAGCTGTTTTGCCGGCATTTTGCAGGTCTCAAAGCCCCGGCGTGTAGTAACTGCGGCTCTTATTCACATGCAACAGATTGGTGCGCTAGTGCTAAGCCAGAACGAGCGCAAACTAGCCATACCCCCCAACCTCCGCTTGCCAGGCTTTCAGCAGGCGTAGACAAATTAGGGCGCCCAATCAAATACCTTGGTAAATCGCAGCTATGTAACAACTTTAACACCACAGGTTGTTATTATAATCAATGTAGGCTGCTGCACTTGTGTACCCTTTGTTTCAGGGCTCATTCTATCACCGTGTGCCCTCAGAAAGGGTAGCATTCAGCGTGACTAAGCGTTGTAGATACGGATTTACTGGCCATATATTTACTAGGTCATCCAGATCAGACTTGGGTACAATTTTTGCTTGATGGTCTTCGGCATGGCTTCCATACTGGTTTGGTGGTGCTGCCGCAGGTCACATATGAATGCAAGAACCTGTTGTCAACCATTAGAGACCCGGTCTCTATTTCACATTTGCTAGCCGTCGAGTTAGAGAAGGGATACTTGATAGGCCCAATGGCACAGTCCCCATATGAGTGTTGGAGGGTTAACCCCATAGGTGTTGTCACGGGGAAATTTTCCAATAAAAAAAGGGTAATTTACGATTTGTCAGCTCCTCATTCACTCTCCATTCCAAGTTTGAATTCGCTGATACCTTCTGAGGAAGTTTATATGAAATATTCTTCCATAGATGAAGCCATACAGGTCATTCTATCACTAGGCAAGGGAACTTGGTTGTCAAAAGCCGATATCACGGATGCATTTAAGTTATTACCCCTTAAACCCCAGCTGTGGCAGTGGCATGGCATTAAGTGGCAAGGGCAGTATTATTTTGCAAACAAGCTGACCTTTGGCGCTAAGTCGAGTCCCTGGTTATTTGATCAGTTTGCTCAAGGCTTGCATTGGATACTATCAAATGTGTTTCGGGTTCACCACGTAATCCACTACCTAGACGATTTCCTATTAATCGAGCCACCCACACAGGTGCCACGAGACCTCGCGGTGTTGAGAGGAGTTTTTGAAGACCTTAAAGTCCCCGTAGCCTCCAATAACGTAGAGGGTCCAGGTAATACCATTACCTTTTTAGGCATTCGCCTGGACACAGGTAGCATGAAAGCAAGTCTACCTCACGACAAGTTAATCAGGATCAGGGAGGTAGTACACAAACTCGCACATGTTACAGTCACCACCAAAACAGATCTCCAGAGTCTACTTGGCATGTTAAACTTCGCAATGAGAATAATCCCACAAGGTAGATCATTCATATCCAGGTTGCTGAAGCTTCTGCCCATAGCCCCGGATCAGAATAGCATAGTTAGATTAGATCAGGATGCCTTAGCAGATCTCATGATGTGGGATGAATTTTTAGCGCAGTGGAACGGCGTGTCATTTTTTGTTCCCTCCGTATCCAGTCGTTCCCCGATCGTCCACACAGACGCAGCCTCTTCTACCGGATTCGCGGCCATTTACGGGAAACACTGGATGGCCAGTCCTTGGCCGCCTGAGGTTTTAGCTATTCCAGGCTTTCTACAGTCATCCCCCCTTTTTTGAAATATATCCTATAGTGGCAGCAGCTCAAACATGGGGTAGTCTGTGGGGTAATCAGACCGTGTTGTTTTTAACAGATAATGCAGCGTTGGTGGACATCCTCATGAAGGGCAGGTCTGGGTCCATAGAAGTCATGGCATTTCTGAGGAGATTTGTGTGGTTGTCGTTACAGCATAGGTTCAATTTTGTTTGCGCGCATATTCAAGGACAGAGGAATCTTGCTGCAGACGCTCTATCCAGACTTAACGTTCCATTCTTTTTACAGGTTTCTCCAGGGGCAGATCCGCTACCAGCGACGATCCCACAGCACAACCTGCTAGTCATGCATTAGCACCACTACTGCTCACTGCCAGATCCCTGGTGGAACAGTCCCTCTCCAAAAATACCTTGAAGGTGTATAAGACAGCCTGGTTGTTATTTAACAAGTTCAGAGTTTCAGATCCACCGCTAGATATGGGACACATAACTTACCTAATGGCTTTTATCGGGTTTTGCCACTCAAATCTGAAGTTAGCTTACAACACAATCAAGCTATATCTAGCAGGAATCTAGCATTACTGTTATCTGGCTCACCCTAAGCAGCCTTCCTTGTTTTCTGCTTATCCCATTAAAGCTATGTTACGGGGTATACAGAAAACCACCTTTCAGAAAACCACGGGCCGTCAGCCTTTCACAGGTCCCATGTTTAGGTCAGTCACTGACACGCTACGCGGCTGCCCCTTTGGTCTTGAGACTAGTAGATTAGTGGGAACAGCGTTATACCTATCTTTTTTCGGCTTCTTAAGACCCGGGGAATTCACGTGTGCAGCCACTTCCACAAAGTTTCTTCGTAAGAAAGATCTAATTCACGATAGTTCAAGGTACTTGCTAAACTTAGAACAATCTAAAGCCGCTCGACCAGGGGAGGTGGTACGTATCAGGTATTTTCCCACCGGTAACCAATGGTGTCCAGTCGAAGTCCTGACCCAATGGTTACTGCACATACGTACGTCGCCACCAGACTCGCCATTGCTGCCTCACAACAGCGCACCTCTCAGCATTCAGGTTTTCCTTAAGTATATTAGAGCACTCCTTGTCAATATCAATGTCAACCCAGCCAGCATCACGGGTCACTCGTTTCGCATCGGTGCCGCCTCAGCCGCCTCCAAGAACAATGTCCCGGTCCATGTCATCAAAAAACTAGGTAGATGGAAGTCCTCGTCGTACCTTACGTACATTCCAGACCCATGTCATGAAATGTCTGTTGCCTTTCATAATCTGTTGTCATAATCCGTTTTTCAATAAAGGGTAATTACTCTAACGCTTGTACTTTTTGGCCACTTTAGGCTACTTTTACGACAGCAGTTATGGCATAATTCTACTGCTTGTTATTATAAGGGGGTTACGATAGGGCACGCTTTTCTGATAGCCTATCCGAACACAAGTGTTAAGGCAAGGTATTGCCGTATTTGTGTGAGGGGAGGCTCCCTCTCACAGCATATAAGTCTCACCCCCATAGCCTACGTCGCACGGCTCATCGCTTTTCACCCACCCACCCATTTCCCCTTTTTCAATTCTCAGACTACTAAGGTGGCCCACTTTAGGCTACTTTTACGACAGCAGTTATGGCATAATTCTACTGCTTGTTATAATAAGGGGGTTACGATAGGGCACGCTTTTCTGATAGCTTATCCGAACACAAGTGTTAAGGCAAGGTATTGCCGTATTTGTGTGAGGGGAAGCTCCCTCTCACAGCATATAAGTCTCACCCCCATAGCCTACGTCGCACGGCTCATCGCTTTTCACCCACCCACCCATTTCCCCTTTTTCAATTCTCAGACTACTAAGGTGGCCCACTTTAGGCTACTTTTACGACAGCAGTTATGGCATAATTCTACTGCTTGTTATTATAAGGGGGTTACGATAGGGCACGCTTTTCTGATAGCCTATCCGAACACAACTATATATATTTATATATATATATATATATATATATTGTGGGGGTTAGCTCAATAGTAGTGGGCACAGCAGTCAGAGACAGTGACACAATGGCACAGTTCACACAGGGATTTGCCTGTTTTCTTTATTTTCAAACAAAATATAAGACCTTTACATTCAGGCAAAGATACAAAATAAATTCCTGCTCGGCTGAGCACTAACTAAACAGAAAATCACCCTTTCTATACGGGCGGCCTACTACCAGCCACACGACACAATTCAAAATAAACTCACAGTGTCCTTTTTGTTGCTTTAGCAGACTTCTGTAGCAGTGGTGAAAGCCAGTCAGTTCAACCAGTCCCCCCCAGACATGCTCACAGTGCAAACCTTTATAGCCCAGAAACGAGCTGAGATCCATCACCTGGCTGAGAGCTCTATATGAAACCCGTTCTGGACAGGAAGGGAATGAGGAGCCCCACTACCAACCTGCATCCTCATTCCATTAAATCCAGGCCCGACAACACCATTTACCAAAGTCCTCAGCAAACTGTTTTGCTAAGGCAGACCAGCTTTTCCTGGATTTCTGATATCTCACCCAGTTTCCCAGTTGAGATATCCACCTCCTGTAGCATAGTACATGGTATATGAAAGAAACCTAGGGGAAATATAACGATTCGCTACTACTTTTCCAGTCACTCTCTCACAATATATATATATGTGAATATATGAATAGATATCTATTCCACACCAGATGTGTTATATGGATATCTTTCCTTATCAGACCATGAAACACCCATTGTTCCTCAGACAGACATGTTTAGAGAAACCAGTACAGATAAATCCATGTCTCTAAACAATAATAAAAAGTATAATGTTCTCTATATATTCACTTTTAACACATTGAACTTGCATGAACCCATCTTGTTCTTTTTCAGGTTCATGCTGATCACATGCTGTTAAAGGGAATGATCATCCATATTAAATATAGTATCATCAGATACATTGTACACTTATGAAAATGCACAACAAGCTGCAGCATGCACGAGTGAGTCGCTCGGCGGAACAGCACCACTACACCACCAATGACTGGGCCTCCATACGAGACCTGTGTTCCTTGTTGCGCTGTTTTGAGTACTCCACCAACATGGCCAGTGCCGATAACGCCGTTCTCAGTGTTACTATCCCACTTCTATGCCTCCTTGAAAAAAACGCTCCTGGCGATGATGGAAGAGGATGTGGCACAGGAGGAGGAAGAGGAATCATTTCGTAGGGTTTCCAGCCAGCCATTCCCAAGTGGTTCTGAGGGTGGGTTCCTGCACCCACAAACCCAAGGTACACAATTTTCCAGCCAGGGCACTGTTCTGGAGGATGAGGAAGTGGAGGATGAGGAGGAGGAGATTCAGGAGGAGGAACCATGATCACAGCAGGGTGGCTGGCAGACCAGCTCATGGCCATCACTGGTGCATGGATGGGGGGATACAGAGGACACAGACGATACACCTCCCACAGAGGACAGCTTTTCGTTTCCTCTGGGCAGCCTGGCACACATGAGCAATTACATGCTGCAGTGTCTCCGCAACGACCGCCGAGTTGCCCACATTCTAACTTGTGCTGATTACTGGGTGGCCATGCTGATGGATCCTTGCTACAAGAACAACGTACCGTCCTTAATTCCATCACTGGAGCATGATTGTGAAATGCACGAGTACAAGTGCACGCTGGTAGACGCGCTGCTGGTGGCATTCCCACCTGACAGCGGGAGCACAGTGGAAGCACAAGGCAAAGGCAGAGGACGAGGAAGAGGTCGCCAACGCAGCTGGAGCACCACCAGCACCTCAGAAGGCAGGGTTAGCATGGCCGAAATGTGGAAAAGCTTTGTCAGCACGCAACAACAACCAGCACCACCAGCTGATATGGAACGTCTTAGCAGGAGGCAGCATTTCACCAACATGGTGGAGCAGTATGTGTGCACGCGCCTACACGTATTGAATGACGGGTCTGCCCCCTTCATCTTCTGGGTCTCCAAATTGGGCACATGGCCTGAGCTTGCTCTTTACGCCTTGGAGGTGCTGGTCTGCCTTGCAGCCAGTGTATTATCTGAACATGTGTTTAGCACGGCAGGGGGCGTCATTACAGACAAGCACAGCCAATGTGGACAAGCTCATGTTCATTAAAATTAACCAGGCATGGATCCCTCAGTAGTTGTCTGTACCTTGTGCAGAATAGACATATATACCGGCACTAAGCACCCATTGCTATACTGCAGCGCTATTGCTCATGTTTTTTGGAGTGTACCTTAATTTTATTAAATTAAATTAAAACCAAGAACCTGTGTTGGCTATCTCTTCCTCCTCCACCGCCACTTCCACCTACTCCACTACGTCCACCGCCTCCTCAAACTCCTACTCCATATGGAACTCCACCTCATAAATCCCTTCTTTTTTTTTAATGTGTTTTATTTTATATAATTTCACTACTTTTGTCATTTACATTTTCTGGTGAAATTCGCAAATTTTTGGGTGTATAGTACCACTGCTATACCTAGTAGGCCGCTTAAAGAAAAAAAAAAGTCATTAACATTTTCTGGTGAAATTAACCAATTTTTGGGTGTATAGTAATACTGCTATACCTAGTAAGCCAGTTAAAAAAATAATAATTCTGATTTACATTTTTGGTTGAAATTCACCAATTTTTGGGTGTATAGTACCACTGCTATACCTAGTGGGCCAGTTAAAAAAAATATATAAAAATTGTCACTTACATTTTCTGATGAAATAAACAAATTTTGGTGTGTATAGTACCACTGTTATACCTAGTAGACCGGTAAAAAAATAAAAAAAATTGTCAGTTACATTTTTTTTGTGAAATTTGCCAATTTTTGGGTGCAATATACCCCTCCTCTACCTAATTGATAGCTTAAAAAATTTCAATAATTTTTCTGTTACATTCTTGGGTTGACATATACGTATACAATTTTAGACGTGAATAAACACCTGCTATGCATAGGTGACAGGGAATAAAATGTAATATATTATTCAGTAATTAATGCGCACCAGATCCTTTCATTCAATGCTTAAACTTTAAAAAGGTGTCACACTTTTACGCTTTAATAATTTCTCCCATATTTCATCTCTAATTTATATTTCAACTATAATTCGTACCTTGGATGTGGTCTCTATTTCTCACGCTCCCTCTCTGGCCTGGAACCCCGATTCTCCGCCACCCGTGATCACCATGGTAAGTGCATAAAAGAACATCAAAAGTTGATAGAGCAGATATCAAATTGGATTGTGAACATCACGGGACGTGTTACATGGTGGGGCACTAAGTGTGCACACACCTACACGAACTGACAGGGGTCAGTCCCTGCAAATTCTGGGTCTCCAAATTGGGCACATGGCCTGAGCTTGCCCTTTACCCCTTGGAGGTGCTGGCCTGCCCTGCAGCCACTGTATTGTCTGAACGTGTGTTTGGCATGACTGGAGGGGGTTATCACAGGTTATATTTCCCAATGTTTTGGGGTGTACCCTAATTTAAAAAATATAAATACATTTTTAAACAAAAAGCAGTGTAGGCTACCTCCTCCTCCGCCACTTCCACCTACACCGCCACATCCACCGCCTCCTCAATCTCCTACTCCATATGGACCTGGTCCTCCTAGATCAAGATTATTATTTTTTTAAATAATTATTGGCACTACCCTACATTTGGGGCCTATGCTGTGTTTGAAAGTGTCAAATACAAGCTTGAAATAATGCAATAATTTTCTGAGTTAAAAAAAACACCCATTTTGGGCAAAATACTAAATTTGCAGTGTTTGTTGCATCTATCAGTGTGAAATACAAGCTTGAAATACTGCAATAATTTTCTGGGTTTAAAATAACACAAATTTTTGGCAATACACTACATCTGGGGCCTATGCTGCATTTGTTAGTGTGAAATACAAGCTCGAAATACTGCGATAATATTCTGGGTCCAAAAAAAACAACACAATTTTTTGGCAATATCCTACATCTGGGGCCTTTGCAGCATTTGTCAGTGTGAAATACAAGCTTGAAATACTGCAATAAGTTTCTGGGTTTAAAAAAACAACAACCATTTTTGGCAATACCCTACATCTGGGGCATATGCTGCGTTTGTTAGTGTGAAATACAAGCTTGAAATACTGCAATAATATCCCTGGTTTAAAAAAAACACAAATTTTTGGCAATACCGTACATCTGGGGCCTATGCTGCATTTGTCAGTGTGAAGGGTTGAGCGAACCTGAACTTTAAACTTTAGGATTTTTGGACCCTGGATCCGAACCCAAACATTTCAGTAAATGTTCGGGTTCGGTGTTCGGAGGCTTTCTTGGCTCTTTTTGAAAGGCTGCAGAGCAGCCAATCAACAAGCCGTTAACTGTCTGACCTTAGAAGCCATCACAGCCATGCCTACTAATAGCATGGCTGAGATTGGCCAGTGTAGCATGTGACCCAGCCTCTATATAAGCTGGAGTCACGTAGCGCTGCACGTCACTCTGCTGTTCTTAGTGTAGGGAGAGGATGCTGCTGGTGATTTCAGGGAGAGAATAGGACTGAATATTTGATCAAAATCTGAATCTAACTCAGCGATCTACATACATTGTGTTTTGTGGGTGCAGGGCACACAAGTCAGTTAGGTGGGCGGTGGCGGCAGCCATTTTATGCAAGCTCAGTGACTAGCACTGCCTCTGAGCTTTTGGGAAATTGAAAATCCAATTTTTTTGGGCAATTTACAACATCTGGTGCATTTGCGGGCTTAGTCAGTGTGCAATTTAAGCTAGAAATACAGCCATAATTTTCTGGGTTTTTAAAAACACACTTTTGGAGCCAAAAAACACTATTTTCCAGATCTGCAAGTGTTAAATTCAAGTTTAAAATATACAGTTTTCATATGCTGTTACCCAAAAAAATACTTTTTTGGCAATATACAACATCTGGATTAGTCAGTGTGCAATTTAAGCTAGAAATACACCCATCATTTTCTGGGTTTTTAAAAACACACCTTTGTTTCCAAAAAAACACAATTTTCCTGATCTGCAAGTGTTAAATTCAAGTTTAATATATACAGCTTTCATATTCTGTTACCAAAAAACACTTTTTTGGCAATATGCAACATCTGGATTAGTCAGTGTGCAATTTAAGCTAGAAATACACCCATCATTTTCTGGGTTTTAAAAACACACTTTTGTTTCCAAAAAAACACAATTTTCCTGATCTGCAAGTGTTAAATTTAAGTTTAATATATACAGCTTTCATATTCTGTTACCAAAAAACACTTTTTTGGCAATATGCAACATCCGGATTAGTCAGTGTGCAATTTAAGCTAGAAATGCACCCATCATTTTCTTGATTTTTAAAAACACATTTTTTTTGCAAGATTCCACTATTTTTCAGTCCTTGCAGCATCAGCACGTGTGAAATTCCAGGGCTATTTACTGCTGTTAAATTCAGTTATTAAACAAACACCCGTTTGGGCAAAAAAAAATAATTTGTTGGCAGCCTTTGCTGCAGATGTCATTGTGAGATACCGCCTTTACATAATCTCTTTCTAATCAGTTATTCTTTGATAGCGTCCTAGTGTGTATCAGGGCGTGTGAGATACACCCTTTAAATACAGGAGTTCTATTCAGGTATTTGAAATACAGCGATTTTGAGCCAACAAAATTAATTACGGCCTAGTGTGGATCAGGGCGTAAGATACGCCATGTATATACAGGGGTTATAATCAGATATTTGAAATACCGCCATTTGGTGCACAAATCTTTAATTCAGGCCTACTGTGGGTCAGGCCATGTGAGATACACCCTGTATATACAGGGCTAATTTTCTTTAATTAATAAAACACCCTTTTTGGGGCAAAAATACACAATATTGCAGGCCTTGCAGCATCTTGACGTTTGAAATTCCATGTTTATATACTGCTGCCATATTCAGTTATTAAACAAACACCCGTTTGGGCAAAAAATGTTTATTTGGCAGCCTTTGCTACATTTGTCATTGTGAGATACACCCTTTATACATTTGGGTTATATTCAGATATTTGAAATACCGCCATTTGGTGCACAAATCTTTAATTCAGGCCTACTGTGGGTCAGGCCGTGTGAGATACACCCTGTATATACAGGGCTTATATTCTTTTATTAATAAAACACCCTTTTTGGGGCAAAATACACAATATTGCAGGCATTGCAGCATCTTGAGGTTTAAAATTCCAGGGTTATATACTTCTGCCATATTCAGTTATTAAACAAACACCCGTTTGGGCAAAAAAAGTTCATTTGGCAGCATTTGCTACATATGTCATTGTGAGATTTACCCTTTATACATTTGGGTTATATTCAGATATTTGAAATACTGCCATTTGGTGCACAAATCTTTAATTCAGGCCTACTGTGGGTCAGGCCGTGTGAGATAGACCCTGTATATACAGGGCTTATATTCTTTGATTAATAAAACACTCTTTTTGGAGCAAAATACACTATTTCAGGCCTTGCAGCATATTGACATTTGAAATTCCAGTGTTATATACTGCTGCCATATTCAGTTATTAAGCAAACACCCATTTGGGCAAAAAAAGTTTATTTGGCAGCCTTTGCTGCATATATCATTGTGAGATACACCCTTTATACATTTGGGTTATATAGTACCACTGCTATACCTAGTAAACAGGTTACAAAATAAAAATAAATTGTCATTTACATTTTCGGGTTATAGTCACCAATTTTTGTGTTTAAAGTACCACTACTATACCTAGTAGACCAATAAAAAACAAATTGTCAGTTACATTTTCTGGTGAAATTCAGCAATTTGTTGGTGTGATGTACCACTGCTATACCTATTAGACCGGTAAAAAAATAAAATTAATTGTCAGTTACATTTTAGGGTCAAATTCACCAATTTTTGTGTGTAATATAACCCTCCTCTACCTAGTTGACAGCTTAATACAGTTCAATAATTTTTATTTAACATTTTCGGGTGACAATAAACCATCTTTTTCTGTCATAGACCCCTGCTCTACCAAGTAGACAGGTTAATACATTTCTTTAATTTTTCTGTTACATTCTTGGGTTGACATTATACATAGGTGACAGGGAGTAAAATTTCTGAAATGCTTCTTTAATTGATGTGCACCACCTCCTTTGATTCAATGTTTAAACTTAAACAAGTTGTACCAGATTTAACATAGTAACATAGTAACATAGTACATAAGGCCAAAAAAAGACATTTGTCCATCCAGTTCGGCCTGTTATCCCGCAAGTTGATCCAGAGGAAGGCAAAAAAAAAAAAAACCCTGTGAGGTAGAAGCCAATTTTCTCCACTTTAGGGGAATATAAACTTCCTTCCCGACTCCAATCAGGCAATCAGAATAACTCCCTGGATCACCTAGTAACTATAGCCTGTAATATTATTAAGCTCCAGAAATCCGTCCAGGCCCCTCTTGAATTCCTTTATTGTACTCACCATCACCACCTCCTGAGGCAGAGAGTTCCATATTCTCACTGCTCTTACCGTAAAGAATCCTTTTCTATGTTTGTGTACAAACCTTCTTTCCTCCAGACGCAGAGGATGTCCCCTCGTCACAGTCACAGTCCTGGGGATAAATAGCTGATGGGATAGATCTCTGTACTGACCCCTGATATATTTATACATATTAATTAGATCTCCCCTCAGTCGTCTTTTTTCTAAAGTGAATAACCCTAATTTTGATAATCTTTCAGGGTACTGTAGTTGCCCCATTCCAGTTATTACTTTAGATGCCCTCCTCTGGACCTTCTCCAGCTCTGCTATGTCTGCCTTGTTTACAGGAGCCCAGAACTGTACACAGTACTCCATGTGTGGTCTGACTAGCGATTTGTAAAGTGGTAGGACTATGTTCTTATCACGGGAATCTATGCCCCTTCTGATGCAACCCATTATCTTGTTGGCCTTGGCAGCAGCTGCCTGACACTGGTTTTTGCAGCTTAGTTTGCTGTTTATTAAAATTCCTAGATTCTATTCCATGTCAGTGTTACCGAGTGTTTTACCATTTAGTATGTACGGGTGACTTGCATTTTTCCTTCCCATGTGCATAACTTTACATTTATCAGTGTTAAACCCCATCTGCCACTTATCTGCCCAAGCCTCCAATCTATCCAGATCCCTCTGTAGTAGTATACTGTCCTCATCAGTGTAAATTACTTTACACAGTTTAGTGTCATCTGCGAAAATTTATACTTTACTATGCAAGCCTTCTACAAGATCATTAATAAATATATTGAAGAGAATAGGGCCCAATACTGACCCCTGAGGTACCCCACTAGTGACAGTGACCCAATCTGAGTGTGTACCGTTAATAACCACCCTCTGTTTTCTATCACTGAGCCAGTTACTTACCCACATACAGATGTTTTCTCCCAGTCCGAGCATTCTCATTTTATATACTAACCTTTTATGTGGTACAGTGTCAAATGCTTTGGAGAAGTCCAGATATACGACATCCATTGATTCGCCGCTGTCAAGTCTAGAACTTACCTCCTCATAGAAACTGATTAAATTAGTCTGACATGACCGATCCCTCACGAAGCCATGCTGATATGGCGTTATTTGCTTATTTCTGTTGAGATGCTGTAATATAGCATCTCTAAGAAAACCTTCAAACAGTTTACCCACAACAGATGTAAAACTTACCGGCCTATAGTTTCCAGGCTCTGTTTTTGGCCCCCTTTTGAATATTGGCACCACATATGCCATGCGCCAATCCTGTGGGACATTCCCTGTCAGTATAGAGTCTGCAAATATCAGAAATAAAGGTCTGGCTATGACATTACTTAATTCCTTTAGGATACGGGGGTGTATGTCATCCGGTCCTGGCGATTTGTCTATTTTAATCTTTTTAAGTCGCTGATGTACTTCTTCCTGGGTCAGACAGGACACTTTTAATGGGGAATTTATTTTTGCATTCTGCATGTCATCTGACAATTTATTTTCCTCAGTGAATACATTGGAGAAAAAAATATTTTACAGCTTTGCTTTCTCCTCATCGCTCTCTGCGACTTCCCCCTCATTACTCTTTAACGGGCCGACACCTTCAGATTTATACTTTTTAACATTTATATAATTGAAGAACATTTTAGGGTTAGTTTTACTCTCGCTTTTATTTGTTTTTTACATGTTCCATTTTTTTCCTTATAGTTTTTCAGTGCTTCCGTGCTCCCCTCCTGTTTCAGTGAATGATATGCTTTCTTTTTGTCATTTATTGCTTTCTTTACAGTTCTATTTATCCACATTGGTTTCTTTTTGTTCCTTAACCTTTTATTACCATATGGTATGTACCTCTCACAATGAGATTTTAGGATGTTTTTAAAGATATCCCATTTTGTGGCTGTATTTTTATTTTTGAGGACTTTGTCCCAGTTAGTTTGGCCTATGGCCTCTCTTAGTTGGCTAAATTTAGCTTTTTTGAAGTTTGGTATTTTTGTTCCTCCCTGTAGAAACGCTCTTTTGAATGATAATTGGAAGGTTATTACTTTGTGGTCACTATTTCCCAGGTATCCCCCAACCTGCACGTCTGTTGTTCTGTCCGGCCTATTGGTTAATACTAAGTCCAGTATGGCCGTCCCTCTAGTCGGGTCCTGAACCAGTTGGGAGAGGTAATTGTCTTTGGTTATTGCCAAGAACCTGTTTCCTTTATGAGATATACAAGTTTCAGTTTCCCAGTCTATATCTGGGTAGTTGAAGTCCCCCATAATAACCACCTCATTATGATTTGCCGCCTCGTCTATCTCGTTTAGTAGTAGATTTTCTGTGGACTCTGGTATATTAGGTGGTTTATAGTAAACTCCTATTAGTAATTTATTGTTGTTTTTAGCTCCATGTATCTCTACCCACACTGACTCCACATGTTCATGTCCCTCACTTATATCTTCGCGGAGTGTGGGCTTTAGACCGGACTTTACATAAAGGCAGACCCCTCCCCCTCTCCGGTTTTGACGATCCTTTCTAAACAGACTGTAACCTTGTACATTAACCGCCCAGTCATAGCTATCATCCAGCCATGTCTCAGTTATTCCCACTATGTCATAGTTCTCCTCACACATCACTAATTCCAGTTCACCAGTTTTATTAGTCAGACTTCTGGCATTAGTATACATACATTTGAGAGGTTTATGTATATTTTTTACCCTACACCTTTCCTTCTGAACTGTTCTAGTCCCTCCTTCCATTTCTCCCCCAGTCCCATTACCTTGCCCCCGGTCTCTATCTGCGCTATCTTCCCGTCCTATAACGTAATTACCCTCCCCAGCACAGCTGCCCCTTCCCCATTGAGGTGCAGCCCGTCCCTACGATAGAGCCTGTAGCCGATAGAAAAATCGGCCCAGTTCTCCAGGAACCCAAACCCCTCCTTCCTACACCAGTTCTTGAGCCACTTGTTAATCTCCCTAATCTCCCGTTGCCTTTCTTGTGTGGCTCGTGGTACAGGCAGTATTTCGGAAAATACTACCTTTGAGGTCCTTGCCCTCAGCTTTTGACCTAAATCCCTGAAATCATTTTTAAGGACTCTCCACCTACCTCTAACTTTGTCATTGGTTCCGATATGGACCATGACCGCTGGATCTTCTCCAGCCCCTCCCAGTAATCTGTCAACCCGATCCGCGATGTGTCGAACTCTAGCGCCAGGAAGACAGCACACTGTTCGGCGATCACGGTCTTTGTGACAAATTTCCCTATCTGTTCCCCTAATAATGGAGTCGCCCACTACCAGCACCTGTCTGGCCTGCCCTGCTCTCCTGGTTCCCTGCTTACTGGAGCTGACATTCCCCTGACTGGCAGAGGAAGTGTCCGGCTGCAGCAGTGCCGTCCCCGGACTGACATCCCCCTCATCTGCCAAACGTGCAAACTTTAATAATTTGTGCACTTTAATAATTTGTCCCACATTTCCGCTATACTTTTTTGGCCAACATTTGCACCTCAATAGCTTTTCCCACATTTCCGCTTTTGGCCCACATTTGGGTTTCTGTAATTTGTACAACATTTGTGCCTTAATAGCTAATCCCACATTTCCGCTTCATTCTTTTGGCCCACATTTGGGCTTCTGTAATTTGTACAACATTTGCTCCTTAATAGCTTTCCCCACATTTCCACTTGACTCTTTTGGCCCACATTTGGGCTTCTGTAATTTGTCCCCGCGCTTCAATAGCTTTTTCCACATTTCTGCTCGATCCCAATTTTTTAAAATGAATTTATCTCCCTTAAATTTGGTCTCTTTTTCTTACACTCCCTTTCCGGCGTGTAACCCTGATTCGCCGATAACCGTGATCAACATGGTCACAAGCAAGGAAAGCAGTTCCAAGGGGGAGCGATCTGCAGCACCACAACAGGCTGGAAGAGGCAGTGGGTGGCAGCAGGGAAAAGGCGGGCCACGTCAAACAGGCCCGCAAGTGTTCCATGGAGCACCCCCTTGCCGAAATCTCCCATGCCAAGGGGAAGGTGTTCCGCGGTATGGCATTTTTTTGCGGAAAGTGCAAACGACAAAAGAATAGTAGTTTGCAACCTGTGCCACACCAAAATGAGCTGAGGTGTGAACAGTAGCAACCTCACCACCACCAGCATGATCTGCCACGTGGCAGCCAAGCAGCGCAATAAGTGGGAGGAAAGCCTGCGTCCACAATCTGCGTCCACAGGTCACACCACTGCCTTCTATTTCCCTATGTTGGGTGACGACCAATAACCTGTTAAAGGCGCAGGCCCGTATGCCTTTCACGCTGCACCTGTACCATCGCAAGCCCCATCAGCGACTACATCCACTTCCCTGTCCCAGCGCAGCATCCAAATGTCTTTACCCCAGGCATTTGAACGCAAGCACAAATACCCAGCCACCCACCCACAGGCCATGGCACTAACCGCCCAACTTTCTAAGTTACTGGCTGTTGAAATGTTGCCCTTTAGGCTTGTGGACACCGAGGCCTTTCGCGGCCTGATGTGCCACTATTTTTCCTGGTGTGCCGTGCACACCTTACACCAGCATGTGTCTGCTAACATCACCCGTGCCCTGACCAACGCAGTTACTGCTAAGGTCCACCTAACGACTGACACATGGACAAGTGCTTGTGTCCAGAGATGCTACATTTCCCTGACGGCACACTGGGCGAACGTAGTGGAGGCTAGGAGCGACTTGTACCCTGGGATGGCACAGGTGCCACCGACGCCCAGGATTGCGGGCCCTACTTCCATCAGGGTTACCGCCAGCACCTATGTAAGTGGCGCCTCCTCCTCCGCCTCCACTTCCACCTCCGAATTCTCCGCGTGCAGCACCAGTCAGCCATCAGTTGGTAACTGGAAGCAGTGTAGCACTGCTGTGGGGATGCGTCAACAGGCCGTGCTGAAGATGATATGTTTAGGGGATAAACAGCACACCGCTGCAGAGCTGTGGCAGGGGATAAAATACCAGACTGAGCTGTGGCTCTCGCCACTCAACCTTCAACCAGGCATGGTTGTGTGTGATAATGGGCATAACTTGGTGGCGGCTTTGGAGCTCGGCAAGCTCACACACATCCCATGCTTAGCCCACGTCTTTAACTTAGTGGTTCAGAGGTTTCTGAAAACCTACCCCAATTTGCCCGAGCTACTGGCGAAGGTGCGCCATGTGTGTGCACATTTCTGCAAGTCATCAACAGCTTCAGCTGGTCTGTTGACGCTGCAGCAGCACTTGAAATTGGCAGCTCACTGGCAGTTGTGTGTCCTGAGCATGCGCTGGAACTCCACGTTACACATGTTGGCCAGGCTTTGTGAGCAGCCAAGGGCAGTAATGAAATACCAGGTGCAGCACGGTCATCGCCTTTCCAGTCAGCTTGCGCTCTTCACAAGCGAGGAGTGGGCATGGATGTCTGACCTCTGTGAGGTGTTAAGAAACTTTGAGGAATCGACACAGCTGGTGAGTGGCGATAACGCTTTTGTCAGTGTAACCATCCCACTTTGGGTCTACTCAAACACTCGCTGCTCACAATTAAGGCCGACGCTGTTCAAAGAGTTGGAAATAGGGGAGGAAGACATGACCCTGGGTGATAGCCAGAACACCCTCAGTTTGTCTTTTCAGCGCGTATTGGAGGAGGAGGAGCAGGGGACAGTTGCCGACGCTACACAGGGTAGTAGCCATGGAACTTTAATTCCATCTGTTTAGCGTGAGAGGACAGAAGAGGAGGAAGAGGATGAGGAGATGGACAGTCATCCTCCTGATGACGACAGCGAAGTCTTGCCCACTGGTACTCTGGCACACATGGCTGGCTTCATGTTAGGCTGCCTTTCCCATGACACCCGTGTTATACACATTTTAGATAACAGGGATTACTGGGTGTTCCCCTTTCTGGACCCCCGCTACAAAGAGAACTTCTCATCTCTCATTCCTCCGGGGGAGAGGACGAGCAAAATGGTGCTATACCAGAAGTTCCTTGTTGACAGATTGCTGCAAAAATTTCCATCTGACAGCTTTGGCATCAGAGTCCGTACTTCCTTGGGCAACCAAGGTGGGGAGACAAGGGGAACACACAGCACTTCCAGCAAAGGCAGAGCAACACTCTCCAAGGCCTGGGACAGTTTTATGACAACCTGCCAGCACCTTCAACATGATGCACGTCCTGGTGTCACAAGGAGGGAAAAGTTTTTTAAAGATGGTAAAGGAGTTTGTAGCAGACCGTGTCAGCATTCTCAGTGATCCCTCAGTGCCTTACAACTACTGGGTGTCCAAGCTGGACACGTGGCACGAACTGGCGCTCTACGCCTTGGAGGTGCTGGCCTGCCCTGCCACCAGCGTTTTGCCTGAACTGGTATTTAGTGCTGCTGGTGGCATTATAACAGATAAGCGTATCCGGCTGTCAACTGAAAATGCTGACAGGTAGACTTTTATAAAAAGGAACAAGGCCTGGATTGCCCCTGACTTCTCCACTCCACCAGAGGAAAGCCACGACTGAACATAAAGGCACTTTAAATGTGTTGTTTAGAATGTACTGAATATTCTGTATTCCCATGCACCCCTTCCGCCACAAAAAAGGGTATATGGTTGAATCTTCCTTTTCTCATCCTCCTCCTCCTCGTCCATCATGTATATGCCTTCTCATATAATTTTTCGAATGGTCAGCTCACCAGCAGGCCCTCACCCATAATGTTTTAGATGGTCAGCTCAGCTGAAGACCCTCACCCCTAATGTTTTAGTGGGTCACCAGCAGGCCATCAATCATACTTTACCTCTCCTGTATAACGTTTCCTCATCCTAAATACCTATGACATTCCCTGTAATTTTTTTGTACTCGTTCCAATGACATGCTCTCTTAAGAGTCCTGTATTGTTATTTATCGTCACTACCTCCCTGAATCGGTACTGGTAATTTTGCGCGCCCCGCCTGCCTTTCTTGGAAGTGGTAGCCATGGCCATCCCTCAGGCTCCCTCTCCGGAAGCGAACCCTGAGTCCCCATTTCCCATGGTCACCATGGAAGGTGCAAAAAAGAACATTGAAAGTTGATAGAGCAGACATCCAAATGGATTGTCAACATCACGGGGACGTGCGATCAGCTTAGAAGTTAATTCGAGTTAACAAAGCGGCAGCAGGCCCTCACCTACAATTTTTTACACGTTCAGCTCAACAATAGTCTGGTCAACACAATCGTAATCACCGGGGGTCACGTAACTAATTAGCATGGAGCAGTGTCTTTGGTTATCGGAATGAACTACACAAATCGACTTGATCCACATGCTCAAAACGGCCATGCACCACCACCCACAGAATTGCGAAATAGGTATCAATCTGTAAATCCTTTCTGGGTCCGGGCTGGGTGAGGCTTCCCGTGCGTAGTCAAATTAAGCCGCAGGCTCCACTCCTGGTGGTGCCCTTCCATCAATTAGTTTAAGTTTCAGCTTTGCAACCATACTCCCCCCGGAACCCAAAGACTTTAGTTTCCCAGAAAATGCTCGGCTGGAAATGGGTATAACGCTGCCGGGGATCGTCTTCGAACCTCCAACTTAAGTTGTTGATTAATGAAAACGTTTGTGGCAACAAAGGTTTCGGCTGTGGTTCGGCCTTGCCTGGTACAAGAATTTCGCCTCTACAGGTACAATACGGATGCCACCGGCCGCTCCTCTTCCAATGAGTTCAGTTTGATCGTCCAGGAGTCCGGTCAACACAATCAAAACCACCGGCCATCCCTCTTAGTCATGGCCCCAGTTCCGAAAATCATGAAAATTTTGGTCTGAACTTGCTCTTTATATAAAAGTAAATATACAGGAAAGAATGTTTCCTGACAATTTTTCATTTAAAATCGCTTTTATCTTCGGTTTTGTGAGTTTTATGGTCAGTCTGTAAAAGTGGCGTACAACTCGGGCAACATCGTTACCAGTAGCGACATTGTAGTTCAAGTTGCATTCAGACATCCTCCCCATGCTGTCCCCGACCCATTTTAGTGGTGTTTCCATCAATTTCTGACCTTTTCCTATGAACCAGGCAACCCTCCCCTCTTCAGAGCAGGGGGTGCCTGGTTTAATGCTCGGGTCCTCCCGTTGACTTCTATAGGGCTCGGGTGCTCGGTAGAGAACCCGAGCATCCCGGCGTGCTCGATCATCACTATTAACCACATTTTGATGACATTTGCAGCCCTCTAGCCCTTTCCATGAAATTTTTACAGCCATTTTAGTGCTCAAAAGTTCGGGTCCCTATTGACTTAAATGGGGTTTGGGGTCAAGTTCGGGTCTCAAACTTTTTTCTGAAGTTCGGCCGAACCCGTCGAACCCGAACATCCAGGTGTCCGCTCAACTCTATCAGTGTGAAATACAAAAACACCCATTTTTGGCAACACCCTACATCTGGGGACTATGCTGCATTTGTTAGTGTGAAATACAAGTTTGAAATACTGCATTAATTATCCGGGTTTAAAAAAAAAAAACATTTTAGGCAAAATACTAAATTTAGGGCATTTGCTACATCTGTCAGTGTCAAATACAAGCTTAAAATAATGCAATAATATTCCAGGTTTAAAAAACACCCATTTTTTGGCAATATCCCACATCTGGGGCCTATGCTGCGTTTGTTAGTGTGAAATACTAGCTTGAAATACTGCAATAATTTTCGGTGTTAAAAAAAAATACATTTTGGGCAAAATACTAAATTTGAGACCTGTCAGTATGAAATACAAGCGTTAGATACTGCTGTTACATTCTGTTATTGAAAAAAAACACCAATTTTGGACAAGATTCTAAATTTGCGGAGAATGAGGAGAGCATCAAATAAGGGACGTGGCCCCGGTCGTGGTGCTGCTGGTGGAGGTCCTGTTGCAGGGAGAGGATGTGGTCGATCTGTGCCAGCTACACGCAAAAGTGAAACATCTTCCTCAGGTGTGATTAGGCGACAGAACCTTCAGCGTTATTTGGTCAGGCCTATTGTTGCTCTATGAATGGTGAGGCCAAAATAAGTATAGGCAATAGTAGATTGGGTTGCTGACAGTGCCTCCAGTTCCTTCACATTGTCTCCCACCCAGTCTCCTGCTGAAAGATCAGAGTTGCCACCTGCAGCCGATGTCCATCAGTTTTTCACCTCACCCCCTTGCAAATCAGCCAAGCAGTCTGAGCCCCAAGTAATGCAGCAGTTTCTTCTGCTTTTTGATGACTCTAATAGCAGGGTTTCCCAAGGCCATCCACATAGCCCTGTCCCAGAAGTGGAAGAGATTGAGCCCTGTCCCAGAAGTGGAAGAGATGCCCAACAATTTATATTTCAAGATTAGTACATGGCAGGACCACCGCAGCACTTCTCGGATGATGATGAAACACAGGTGCCAACTGCTGGGGATTTCTGTAGTGTGCAGACCGACAAGGAGAGCAGGGGTGAAGACTGGGTGGAAGATGATGTGGAGGACGATGAGGTCCTCGACCCCACATGGAATTAAGGTCATGTGAGTAAGGAAGAAGGAGGAAGAGGCGGTGGTCGCACAAAGACACCAGCACAGCAGAAGAGGGAGCAGGGTGCAAAAGCGAAGCGGCCATCCTCTAGACAGTACACCAGCTACTGCCCAACAAAGCAAGGGACCGAGAACACTAAAGCCAGCTCCAAGGAGTTCCCTGGTGTGGCAGTTCTTCAGACAATGTGTGGACGACAAGACACGAGTGGTTTGCACACTGTGCAATCAGAGCCTGAAGCGAGGCATAAACGTTCTCAACCTGAGCACAACCTGCATGACCAGGCATCTAAGTGCAAAGCACGAGCTGCAGTGGAGTAGACACCTCAATAACCAAGAAAGGTATTTGGCTCCTCCTGCTTCCTCTTCTGCTGCAGTCTCAGCCTCTTTATCCACCTCTGGAGTGACAGTGGCACCTGCCACCCTGCAAACAGAGGATCTGCCAGCAACACCACCACCTGGGTCACCAATAATCTCCACAATGTCCCACCGAAGCGTTCAGCTCTCCATCTCCCAAACACTGGAGCAGAAGATGAAGTAACCCACAACCCACCCGTGATCCCTGGCCCTGAATGCCAGCATTTCAAAATTACTGGCCTTTGAAATGCTGTCACTCCGTCTGGTGGAGACAGAGAGTTTTAAAAACCTTATGGCAGTGACTGTCCCACAGTATGTCGTGCCCAGCCGCAACTACTTTTCCAGGCGAGCCATCCCTTCCCTGCGCAACCAAGTGGGGGACAAAATCATGTTTGCACTGTGCAACGCCATCTGTGGCAAGGTCCGCCTAGCTACGGATACGTGGACCAGTAAGCACGGTCAGAGACGTTATATCTCCCTAACAGCACACTGGGTAAATGCAGTGGCGGCTGGGCCTGAGGCGGATAGCAGTTTGGCGCATGTCCTTGCACCACCAAGAATTGCAGGGCGCTTCAGTTTGCCTCCTGCTGCTTCCTCCTTCTACTCCGCCTCCTCATCCTCTACCAGCCTCCTCATCCGGTCAGCGTAACACCTTCACCACCAACTTCAGCACAGCTAGGGGAAAATTACATCATGCAATTTTAAAACTTATCTGTTTGGGGGACAAACCCCACACAGCGCAGGAGCTGTGAACGGGCATGGAACAACAGACCGATGAGTGGTTGGTGCCAGTGAACCTTAAGCCCTGCCTGGTGGTGTGCGATAATGGGCGAAATCTTGTTTCAGCTCTGGGACTAGCCTGTTTGACACACATCCCTTGCCTGTGCTGAATTTGATGGTGCAGAGGTTCCTTAAAAATTACCCCTATATGTAAGAGCTGCTGCAGAAAGTTTTGGCCGTCTGTGCGCTCTTTTGGCATTATCACCCTGCTGCTGCTCACCTGTCAGCGCTGCAGCGTAACTTCGGACTTCCCGCTCACCGCCTCATATGTGATGTGCCCACAAAGTGGAACTCCACCTTGCACATGCTGGCCAGACTGTGCGAGCAGCAGCAGGCGATAGTGGACTTTCCACTGCAGCACGCATGGGTGAGTCGCTCGGCGGAACAGCACCACTTCACCACCAATGACTGGGCCTCCATGAAAGACCTGTGTGCCTTGTTTCGCTGCTTCGAGTGCTCCACCAACATGGCCAGTGCCGATGATGCCGTTCTCAGCATCACTATCCCACTTCTATGCCTCCTTGAAAAAACGCTTTGGAGCTTGATCGTAAGATGCTCGTGTACAAGTGCACTCTGGTAGACGCATTGCTGGTGGCATTCCCAACTGGCAGCGGGGGCACAGTGGAAGCACAAGGCGAAGGCAGAGGAGGAGGAAGAGGTTGCTAACGCAGCTGGGGCACCGCCAGCACCTCAGAAGGCAGGGTTAGCATGGCCGAAATGTGGAAAAGCTTTGTCAACACGCCATAACAACCAGCACCACCAGCTGATATTGAACGTTTTAGCAAGACGCAGCATTTCAGCAACATGGTGGAGCAGTATGTGTGCACACACCTACACATACTGAATGACGCGTCTGCCCCCTTCAACTTCTGGGTCTCCAAATTGGGCACATGGCCTGAGCTTGCCCTTTACGCCTTGGAGGTGCTGGCCTGACCTGCAACCAGTGTATTGTCTGAACGTGTGTTTAGCATGGCAGGGGGCATTATCACAGACAAGCGCAGCTGCCTGTCCACAGCCAATGTGGACAAGCTAACGTTCATTAAAATTAACCAGGTATGGATCCCACAGGACTTGTCCGTACCTTGTGCAGAATAGATATGTATACTGGCCTTACCCAGCCATTGTTATACTACAGCGCAATTGTTAAAGAAAATTAAAACCAAAAACCAGTGTTGGCTACCTTGTCCTCCTCCAACTCTTCCACCTATACTGCTACGTCCATCACCTCCTCCTCAACCTCCTACTCCATATGGAACTCCACCTCATACATCAAGATTATTTTTTTTAATTTGTACATATTTTATTAATTTCAATAATTTGTCTGTTACATTTTCGTGTGAAATTCACCAATTTTTAGCTGTGATATACCCCTGCTCTACGTAGTGGACAGGTTAATAAATTTCACAATTTTTTTTGTTACATTGTCGGGTAACATTAACCAATTTTTGGCTGTGATATACCCCTGCTCTACCTAGTGGATAGGTAAATATATTTCACTAATTTGTCCGTTACACCCGTCCTTCAACTTCTGGGTCTCCAAATTGGGCACATGGCCTATGCTTCCAATTTACGCCATGTAGGTGCTGGCCTGCCCTGCAGCCAGTGTATTGTCTGAATGTTCGTTTAGCACGGCTGGAGGGGGTTATCACAGGTTATATTTCCCAATGCTTTGGAATGTTTTGGGATGTACCCTAATTTAAACCCAAATTTTTTATTTTAACCCAAACCATTATTGGCTACCTCCTCCTCCACCGCCGTTTCCACCTACACTGCCATATCCACCGCCTCATCAACCTCCTTCTCCATATGGACCTCGTCCTCCTAGATCAAGATTATAATTTTTTATTTTTATCTATTTTATGTTATTTTAAGTCATATCCCTATCCACATTCTTTTGCAAAGCACTTGCCATGCTCTTAACCACATTTTGATGCAGCTCCAAAGTTCAGGTCCGATTGACTTCAATAGGGTTCAGGTCCCGAACTCAAACTTTTTTGAGAAGTTTGGCCGAACCAGTCAAACCTGAACATCCAGGTGTCCACTCAACTCTAAGTCAGATATGTTTTTTTTGGCTTAAAATATCACACATGATGCTGATTGTGCTTTTTTCTGCTACATTTGGTCAAAGTTGTGACATTTGGTGATCCTCAACACTTTTCAAAGCGGTCAATGTGTAAGAGCTAAAAGTGGTGTTAGACCTGAATTATGGCACATTTACTATGTCTCCAAAAAATTGCAACTAACACCAGGCAACCTCCTGGTGTACTTTAACACATATATGTCTAAATCACATTCCACTCAGACCAAATATATTATTAAGGTGCACCATTTCAAAATTTTGCACAGCACACAAAGCAAAGACAGACAAAACCAATGCTAACAACTGCAAATGATAAATGTCCCCCTAAGTGTATTTATGGCTGCCAATAGCACATTTGTGAAAAGTACTTTCAGATCTCTTTTACTTTCTATATTGCTGTCTTCTATAATTAATCAGTGAATTATTTGTCTAAACTGGCTGTCTTAACATCTTGTTGAGCAGCTTGCTTTTCTTGAAGTGCGAAAAATAAGTGTTAAACAATGCAAATAGTCTAATTAGTCTGATCAGATTGTCTTTGTTTTGTTTTGTTCTTTTTGTATGTGGAAAACATCCACCATACCGCAGAAGTCATCATATATTGCCTAAGGTCATTTCTTATGGTAAAATGATTGCCTCTTTACTACAGAATGATCAAGTTAAAGGGGTTGTCTGAGATTTATAAAAAAAAATCCCTAAATAGCCAGAAGCTGTAAGAAACAGAAAAATTTAAAATATTAGTATATGTTAAAATGTATCTCTAGTCTCTTCCCTCCTACAGTTTTTTCATAAACATATGTTTGGGCCATATTAACACCAATTTTGTTCCCAACTGTATATGAGCAATAAATTGGTTCTAAAATATATGTGCAGTATAGTAAACTTAAAGGGATGCTCCAGCATTGGGAGTCTTTCTGCCAGACCCCAGACCTCATTGGATCTGCTGGGGGAAGCATACTCACTTGAACCCTGTCACTGGGTAACGTGACACATGGAGGACACATTACCACTACCACAGCAAAATATATATACAACTATGATTCAGCAGTTTACAGAAATACCCCATATGTGGTGGTAAACTGCTCTATAGACATGTGACAAAGGTCAGAAGGAAAGGAGTGCCATATGGATTTTGGAGGCAGATTTTGCTTGTATGGTTTTTAGGCACCATTTTGTATTTGAAGAGACCCTGATGTACCCCTACAGTGGAAACCCTCAAAAAGTGACTACATATTGGAAACTACACCCCTTAAAGAATATAGTAAGAGGGGTACTGAGAACTTTGACCCCATAAGTGTTTTATGGAATTTGGAAACACTTGGCTGTGAAAATTAAGTTTTATTTCTTCCAATAAAATGTTTCTTTAGCCCTAAATTTTTCATTTTCACAAGGAGTAACAGGAGAAAAAGCACCTCATAATTTGTTACCCATTTTCTCCTGAATACTGCAACACCCCATATGTGGTGGTAAAGATATGTGGTGGTAAACTGCTGGGGGGGCACATTGCAGCGCAGATTTTGATGGATTGGTTTGCGGGTGTCATTGCTTTTTTATTTTTTGATTGTCTTATGTGGGGGGACCATTCTTTGCAGGATGAGGTGACATTATCATTGTTACCATTTTGGGGTACATAAGACTTTTAGATCTCTTGGTATTACACTTTTTGTGAGGCAACGTGAAAAAATTTTTTCTTTTTTTTTTCTTACAGCATTCACCTGAGGGGGCATCTCATGTTATGTTATATGTTTATACAGCAGGTTGTATAAAAAAAAAAAAAAATATGTATTCGGCAAGTTCGCTGAATATTTAAAAAAAATTTGGCTACAGCAGCACACATGACTAGAGTTGAGCGAACCCGAACAGTAAAGTTCGAGTTCGTACAGAACTTTATTGTTTTCGGCACCCGGACCCAAACCCGAACATTTACGAAAAGTTTGGGTTCGGGGTTCGGCGATTTTTATAGCGCTTTTTGAAAGGCTGCAAAGCAGCCAATCAACATGCGTCATACTACTTGCCCCAAAAGGCCATCACAGCCATGCCTACTATTGGCATGGCTGTGATTGGCCAACTGCAGCATGTGACCCAGCCTCTATTTAAGCTGGAGTCACGTAGCACCGCCCGTCTGCTCGGATTAGTGTAGGGATAGGCTGCACATCTGGGATTAGACAAGCATAAGTGACTGTCACATTTAGGACAGAAATACAGCTTTTTGGTTAGGGTGAAAAAAAAACTGTAATATACTGCACATCTGGGATTACACTTGCATAAGTGACTGTCACATTTTGGACAGAAATACAGCTTTTTGGTAAGGGTGAAAAAGCCTCTAATATACTGCACATCTGGGATTACACATGCATTTGTGACTGTCACATTTAGGCCATAAATACAGCTTTTTGGTTACTGGGGTGAAAAAAAAACCCCTAATATACTGCACATCTGGGATTACACATGCATAAGTGACTGTCACATTTAGGACAGAAATACAGCTTTTTGGTTAGGGTGAAAAAACCCTCTAATATACTGCACATCTGTGATTAGACAAGCATAAGTGACTGTCACATTTAGGCCCTAAATACAGCTTTTTGGTTACTGGGGTGAAAAAAGCCACTGATATATTGCACATCTGAAATTGCACATGCATAAGTGACTGTCACATTTAAGCCAGAAATACAGCTTTTTGGTTACTGGGGTGAAAAACCCCTCTAATATACTGCACATCTGGGATTAGACAAGCATAAGTGACTGTCACATTTAGGCCATAAATACGGCTTTTTGGTTGCTGGGGTGAAAAATCCCTCTGATATACTGCACATCTGGGATAAGACGTGCATAAGTGAGTGTCACATTTAGGCCACAAATACCGCTGTCATATAGAGTTTAAAAAAATAAATAAAGTGCAATAGTCTACATCAGGGTTTATATTGGCGGTTATATTTTTTTAACTTACTTAACCACTTGTTACTTTGCTTTGTGAACTCTAACTATGAGGCAAACATCTAATAAGGGACACGGTTATGGTCGTGGTGGTGGTGGTGTTGGTGGAGCCTCTGGTGCAGGGAGAGGACGTGGCCGTTCTGCCACAGCTACACGTCCTACTGAACCTACTACCTCAGGTCCCAGTAGCCGCCAGAATCTACTGAGACATTTGGTTCTAAGGATGGTAAGGCCTGATCAAGTACAGGCGCTAGTCAATTGGGTGGCCGACAGTGGATCCAGCATGTTCACATTATCTCCCACCCAGTCTTCTGCAGAAAGCACGCAGGTGGCGCCTGAAACCCATGCCCATTAGTCCCAAGGGCATCCACCTAGCCTTTCCCCAGGGGTGGAAGACATAGACTGCACTGACGCACAACCACTTATGTTTCCTGATGAGGACATGGGAATACCACCTCAGCACGTCTCTGATGATGAAACACAGATACCAACTGCTGTGTCTTTCTGCAGTGTGCAGACCGAAAAGGAGGTCAGAGAGAGGAAGACTGGGTGGAAGATGATGCAGGGAACGATGAGGTCCTAGACCCCACATGGAATGAAGGTCGTGCCACTGACTTTCAGAGTTCGGAGGAAGAGGCAGTGGTGAGACCGAGCCAACAGCGTAGCAAAAGCAGAGCAGCCGTCGCCAAAACAGTTCGCCTGCTACTGGCCACCGTCACCAGGGACCGAGCACACCAAAGACAGCTTCAAGGAATTCCCTGGCATGGCATTTCTTCACAAAATGTGCTGACAACAAGACCCGAGAGTTTTGCATGCTGTGCCATCAGAGCCTAAAGCGAGGCATTAACATTCTGAACCTTAGCACAACCTGCATGACCTGGCATCTACATGCGAGACACGGGCTGCAGTGGAGTAAGCACCTTCAAAACAAAGAAAGGGCTCCTGCTCCCTCTTCTGCTGCTGCCTCGGCCTTTTCCTCCGCCTCTGGAGGAACGTTGGCACCTGCCGTCCAGCAAACAGAGGATGTGCCACCAACAACATCACCTCCGTCACCAAGCATCTCCACCATGGCACACGGAAGTGTTTAGCTCTCCATCTCACAAACCTTTGAGAGAAAACGTAACTTCCCACCTAGCCACCCTCGATCCCTGGCCCTGAGTGCCAGCATTTCTAAACTGCTGGCTTTTGAAATGCTGTCATTCAGGCTGGTGGAGACTGACAGCTTCAAACAGCTCATGTCGCTTGCTGTCCCACAGTAGGTCGTTCCTAGCCGCAACTACTTCTCCAGGAGAGCCGTGCCCTCCCTGCACAACCAAGTATCAGATAAAATCAAGTGTGCACTGCGCAACGCCATCTGTGGCAAGGTCCACCTAACCACAGATACGTGGATCAGTAAGCACGGCCAGGTACGCTATATCTCCCTAACTGCACACTGGGTAAATATGGTGGCTGGGTCCCAGGTGGAGAGCTGTTTGGCGCACGTCCTTCCGCCGCCAAGGATCGCAGGGCATCATTCTTTGCCTCCTGTTGTCTCCTCTTCCTACTCGGCTTCCTCCTCATCTGGTCAGCAACAGACCTTCACCACCAACTTCAGCACAGCCAGGGGTAAACATCAGCAGGCCGTTCTGAAACTGATGTGTTTGGGGGACAGGCCCCACACCACGCAGGAGTTGTGGTGGGGTGTAGAACAACAAACCAACGAGTGGTTGCTGCCAGTGGGCCTCAAGCCGGCCTGGTGGTGTGCGATAATGGGCGAAATCTCGTTGCAGCTCTGGGACTAGCCGGTTTGACGCACATCCCTTGCCTGGCACATGTGCTTAATTTGATGGTGCAGAAATTCATTCACAACTACCCCGACATGTCAGAGCTGCTGCATAAAGTGTGGGCCGTCTGTGCGTGCTTCCGGCGTTCTCATCCTGACGCCGCTCGGCTGTCTGCTCTACAGTGTAACTTCGGCCTTCCCGCTCACCGCCTCATATGCGACGTGCCCACCAGGTGGAACTCCACCTTGCACATGCTGGAGAGACTGTGTGAGCAGCAGCAGGCAATAGTGGAGTTTCAGCTGCAGCAAGTACTGGTGAGTCGCACTGCGGAACAGCACCACTTCACCACCAATGACTGGGCCTCCATGTGAGAGCTGTGTGCCCTGTTGCGCTGTTTCGAGTACTCCACCAACATTGCAAGTGGCGATGACGCCATTATCAGCGTTACAATACCACTTTTATGTCTCCTTGAGAAAACGTTTAGGGCGATGATGGAAGAGGATGTGGCCCGGGACGAGGAGGAGGAAGAGGGGTCATTGCTATTACTTTCAGGCCAGTCTTTTAGAAGTGGCTCAGAAAGAGGATTTTTTGCAACAGCAGAGGCCAGGTACAAATTTGGCCAGCCAGAGCCCACTACTGGAGGATGAGGATGAGGTGGAGGATGGGGATAAAGCATGTTCACAGCGGGGTGGCATCCAACGCAGCTCGGGCCCATCACTGGTGCGTGGCTGGGGGGATACGGAGGACACAGACGATACGCCTCCAACAGAGGACAGCTTGTCCTTACCTCTGGGCAGCCTGGCACACATGAGCAACTACAAGCTGCAGTGTCTGCGCAACGACTGCAGAGTTGCCCACATTTTAACTTGTGCTGACTACTGGGTGGCCACCCTGCTGGATCCCCGTTACAAAGACAATGTGCCGTCCTTAATTCCGCCACTGGAGCGTGATCGGAAGATGCGCGACTACAGGCGCACGCTGGTAGACGCGCTCCTGAGAGCATTCCTGACTGACGGCGGGGGACAAGTGGAAGCACAAGGCGAAGGCAGGGGAGGAGGAAGAAGTCGCCAAAGCAGCTGTGTCAGCGCCAGCATCTCAGAAGGCAGGGTTAGCATGGTCGACATGTGGAAAAGCTTTGTCACCTCTCCGCAACAACTGACCCTAACTGCATGTTAGCAGGAGGCAGCATTTGAACAACATGGTGGAACAGTACCTGTGCACACACCTACACGTACTGACTGATGGTTCTGCCCCATTCAACTTCTGGTTCTCCAAATTGTCCACATGGCCAGAGCTTGCCCTGTATGCTTTAGAGGTGCTTGCTGCCCTGCAGTCAGTGTACTCGCTGAACGTGTATTTTGCACGGCAGGAGGCGTCATTACAGACAGATGCAGCTGCCTATCCACAGCCAACGTGGACAAGCTCTCGTTCATTAAAATGAACCAGGCTTGGATCCCACAAGACGTGTCTGTACCTTGTGCAGAATAGACATTTATACCACCATCAAACATACATTCTTGTACTCAAGTCAAGTGCAATGATTCTTTGTTTTCTTTTTTATTTATTTGTACCAATATTGTGGGGGCTACCTACCCCAATAAAAAAATAAAAAAATTGTTGGTTACCTCCTCCTTCTTTATTGCTGCCTCCACCTACAACACCACATTCAACGCCTCCTCAACCTCCGACTCCAATTCCACCTCCTTCTCTGAGTTGCAGGTTAATAATTTGTAATTTTTTGTTATTTTATTTCGTTTTAAGTTATTTACCTATCCACATTTGTTTGCAAAGCAGTTGCAATGCTCTTAAGCACATTTTACTGCCTTTTCCATCCCTCTAGTCTTTTTGAGGACTATATTAGAGCCATTTTAACGCAAAAAAAATTTGTGCCCTAAATTGAAAAAATATCTTCTTTTAAATTGTCGGGTGACATTTTACCATTTTTGGCGTATACAAACCCCTGGTGTGCCTGGGTGACAGGGACCTAAATCTCTCAAAATCCTCTGTTCTATTGCTGGGTGACTTGAAGCTCCTTTTCCTGTGAATGAACCCCTGCTGTGCCTGGGTGACATTGGCCTAAATCTCTCAAAATCCTCTGCTCTATTGTTGGGTGACATGAACCCTCTTTTGCTGTGAATGAACCCCTGCTGTGCCTGGGTGACAGGGGCCTAAATCTCTCAAAATCCTCTGTTCTATTGCTGGGTGACAAGAACCCCCTTTTGCCATGAATGAACCCCTGCTGTGCCTGGGTGACAGGGGCCTAAATCTCTCAAAATCCTCTGTTCTATTGCTGGGTGACATGAACCCTCTTTTGCTGTGAACGAACCCCTGCTGTGCCTGGGTGACAGGGGCCTAAATCTCTCAAAATCCTCTGTTCTATTGCTGGGTGACATGAACCCTCTTTTGCTGTGAATAAACCCCTGCTGTGCCTGGGTGACAGGAGCCTAAATCTTTCAAAATCCTCTGTTGTATTGCTGGGTGACATGTACCCCCTTTTGCCGTGAATGAACCCCTGCTCTGCGTTGCTGACAGGGGCCTAAATCTCTCAAAATCCTCTGTTCTATTGCTGGGTGACAAAAAACCCCTTTTGCCGTGAATGAACCCCTGCTCTGCATTGCTGACAGGGAACTAAATTTAGTGAAAACATCTGTTACTGATCGGAAGATGTGCGACTACAAGCGCACGCTGCTGATGGCATTCCCACCTGACAGCGGGGGCACAGTGGGAGCACAAGGCGAAGGCAGAGGAGGAGGAAGAGGTCGCCAACGCAGCTGGGGCACCACCAGCACCTGAAAAGGCAGGGTTAGCATGGTCAAAATGTGGAAAAGCTTTGTCAGCCTTGGAGGTGCTGACCTGCCCTGCAGCCAGTGTATAGTGTGAACGTGTGTTTAGCACGGCAGAGAGCATTGACACAGGCCGCAGCCAATGTGGACAAGCTGACGTTTATTAAAATGAACCAGGCATGGATCCCACAGGACTTGTCCGTACCTTGTGCAGAATAGACATTTATACCAGCCTCAACTATCCATTCTTGTACTCAAGTGCACTTATTCTTAGTTTTATTTTGTTATATGTCCCAATATTTTGGGGGATACCCCAATTTAAAAAAATATATAACACAAATCAGTGTTGGCTACCTATTCCTCCTTCACCGCCGTTTCCACCTACACTGCCACATCCACCCATCCACCGCCTCCTTAACCTCCTACTCCTAGATCCAGATTGTTATTTTTAATTTTTCTGTATTTTATGTTATTTTAAGTCATTTCCCTATCCACATTTGTTTGCAGAACGGTTGCCATGCTCTCAACCACATTTTGATGCCTTTTGCAGCCCTCTAGCCCTTTCCAGGACTATTTTAGAGCCATTTTAGTGCCCAAAAGTTTGGGTCCCCATTGACTTTAATGGGGTTCGGGGTCAAGTTCAGGTCCCGAACCCAAACTTTTTTTTCAAGTTCGTTCGAACTCATCGAACTCGAACATCCAGGTGTCCGCTCAACTCTAGTGACAGGGAATAAAATTTCTGAAATTTCTGAAATGCTTCTTTAACCCCTTAGGGACACAGCCTTATTTCACCTTAAGGACCAGGCCATTTTTTGCTAATCTGACCAGTGTCACTTTAAGTGCTGATAACTTTAAAACGCTTTGACTTATCCAGGCCGTTCTGAGAATGTTTTTTTGTCACATATTGTACTTCATGACAGTGGTAAAATGAAGTTAAAGAAAATCTTTTTTATTTATAAAAAAATACAAATTTTACCAAAAATTTGAAAAAATTGCTAATTTCCAAGTTTAAATTTCTCTACTTCTATAATACATAGTAATACCTCCAAACTTAGTTTTTACTTTACATTCCCCATATGTCTACTTCATGTTTGCATCATTTTGGAAAATATTTTTTATATATTGGGGATGTTACAAGGCTTAGAAGTTTGGAAGCAAATCTTGAAATTTTTCAGAAATTATAAAAAACCCAATTTTTAGGGACCAGTTCAGGTATGAAGTCACTTTGTGAGGTTTATATAATAGAAACCACCGCAAAATGACCGCATTCTAGAAACTACACCCCTCAATGTATTCAAAACTTATCTTACAAACTTTGTTAACCCTTTAGGTGTTCCACAAGAATTAATGGAAAATAGAGATACAGTTTGAAAATGTTACTTTTTTGGCAGATTTTCCATTTTAATATTTTTTTTTTAGTTACAAAGCAAGGGTTAATAGCCAAACCAGACTCAATATTTATGGCCCTGATTCTGTAGTTTACAAAAACACCCCATATGTGGTGGTAAACCGCTTTACGGGCACACAGTAGGGCGCAAAAGGAAAGCAATGCCATACGGTTTCTGGAAGGCAGGTTTTGCTGGACTGTTTTTTTTGACAGCATGTCCCATTTGAAGCCCCCCCTGATCTACCCCTAGAGTAGAAACTCAATAAAAGTGACCCCATCTAAGAAACTACACCCCTCAAGGTATTCAAAACTGATTTTACAAACGTTGTTAACCCTTCAGGTGTTCCACAAGAATTAATGGAAAATAGAGATGCAATTTGAAAATTTCACTTTTTTGGCAGATTTTCCATTTTAATAATTTTTTTCCAGTTACAAAGCAAGGTTTAACAGCCAAACAAAAGTCAATATTTATGGCCCTGATTCTGTAGTTTAGAGAAACACCCCATATGTGGTGGTAAACCGCTGTACAGGCATACGGCAGGGCGCAGAAGGATAGCAATGCCATACGGTTTCTGGAAGGCAGGTTTTGCTGGACTGTTTTTTTTTGACACCATGTCCCATTTGAAGCCCCCCTGATGCACCCCTAGAGTAGAAAGTCCATAAAAGTGACCCCATCTAAGAAACTACACCCCTCAAGGTATTCAAAACTGATTTTACAAACGTTGTTAACCCTTTAGGTGTTCCACAAGAATTAATGGAAAATGGAGATACAATTTGAAAATTTAAATTTTTGGGCAGATTTTCCATTTTAATATTTTTTTTACTTTTGCAAACCAAGGGTTAACAGCCAAACAAAACTCGTTATTTATGGCCCTGATTCTGTAGTTTACAGAAACACCCCATATGTGGTTGTTAACTGCTGTATGGGCACACGGCAGGGTGCAGAAGGAAAAGAAAGCCATACGGTTTTTGGAAGGCAGATTTTGCTGGACTGTTTTTTTTTTTTTTTGTTGCACCATGTCCCATTTGAAGCCCCCCTGATGCACCCCTAGAGTAGAAACCCCCAAAAAGTGACCCCATTTTAGAAACTATGGGATAGGGTGGAAGTTTTTTGGGTGCTAGTTTAGGGTACAATGATTTTTGGTTGCTCTATATTACACTTTTTGTGAGGCAAGATAACAAGAAATAGCAGTTTTGGCACCGTTTTTATTTTTTGTTATTTACAACATTCATCTGACAGGTTAGATCATGTGGTATTTTTATAGACCAGGTTGTCACGGATGCGGCGATACCTAATATGTATACTTTTTTTTATTTATTTAAGTTTTACGCAATGATTTCTTTTTTGAAGCAAAAAAAATCATGTTTTAGAGTTTCCATAGTCTGAGAGCCATAATTTTTTCAGTTTTTGGGCAATTACCTTGGGTAGGGTATGATTTTTGCGGGAGGAGATCACGGTTTTATTGGCACTATTTTGGGGTGCGTGTGACTTTTTGATCGCTTGCTATTACACTTTTTGTGATGCAAGGTGACAAAAAATGGTTTATTTAGCACCGTTTTTATTTTTATTTTTTTACGGTGTTAATCTGAGGGGTTAGGTCATGTGATTTATTTATAGAGCCGGTTGATACGGACGCGGCAATACCCAATATGTATCTTTTTTTCTATTTAGGTAAGTTTTACACAATGATTTATTTTTTGAAGCAAAATAAAAACATGTTTTAGTGTTTCCATAGTCTGAGAGCCATCATTTTTCAGTTTTTGGGCGATTACCTTGGGTAGGCTAGATTTTTGCGGGATGAGATGAAGGTTTTATTGGCACTATTTTGGGGTGCGTGTGACTTTTTGATCGCTTGCTATTACACTTTTTGTGATGTAAGGTGACAAAAAATGGTTTATTTAGCACAGTTTTTATTTTAAAATTTTTACAGTGTTCATCTGAGGGGTTAGGTCATGTGATATATTTATATAGCCGGTCGATACGGACCCGGCGATACCTAATATGTATACTTTTTATTTATTTATGTAAGTTTTACACAATAATATCATTTTTGAAACAAAAAAAATGATGTTTTAGTGTCTGCATATTCGCCATCGTTTTTTTATTTTTTGGGCGATTGTCTCAGATAGGGGCTCATCTTTTGCGGGAATGAGGTGACAGTTAGATTGGCACTATTTTGGTGGGCAAACTCCTTTTTGATTGCTTGCTGTTGTACTTTTTGTGATGTAAGGTGACAAAAAAATGATTTCTTTAGCACTGTTTTTTTTTTTTTTTTTACGGTGTTCATCTGAGGGGTTAGTTCATGTGATATGTTTATAGAGCCGGTCGATGCGAACGCGGCGATACCTAATATGTATACTTCCCCCCCCCCTATTTTTTACCAATTTTTTTTTACTTTATTTGGGGAAAATTACATTTTTGTTTATTTTTACTTGCAACTTTTAATTTTGGGGGGGGGGGAAACTTTATTTTTTGAACTTTTTTGAACTTTATTTTTTGTCCCACTTTGGGACTTGAACTTTTGGGGGTCTAATACTTTGCAATGCATTCTAATACTTCTGTATTGGAATGCATTGGCTGTATGAGTAATACTGTGTATTACTCATACAGATTCCGGGGCCTGTGAGATCCAGGGGGCTGGATCTCACAGGCTCGTCACCGGAAGGCAGTGCAATGCCTTCCTTAGACATCGCGCTGCCTTCCCTGCCATCGGGTCCCCCCCACAGCCACATGGGGACCCGATGGCACCGCCTCATGCTACCACCGCAACATGGGAGGGTCACAGGACCTCCCCGGCATTTATCTGAAGTGCCTGTTCAATGAGTTGAGCAGGCACCGCTGCGCGGTGGTGTAATCGGAAATACACAGGGCGTACAGGTACGCCCTGTGTCCTTAAGTACCAGGACATAAAGGCTTCCCTGTACACCCTATGTCCTGAAGAGGTTAATTGATGCACACCACCTCCTTTGATTCAATGCTTAAACTTAAACAAGTTGTACTACATTTGCACTTCAATGATTTGTCCCACATTTCCGCTATACTCTTTTGGCCAACATTTGCGCCTCAATAGCTTTTCCCACAATTCCACTTGACTCTTTTTGCCCACATTTGGGCTTCTCTAATTTGTCCCACATTTGCGCCTCAATAGCTTTTCCCATTTCTGCTCGATCCCAATTTTTTAAAATAAATTTATCTCCCTTAAATTTGGTCTTTTTTCTCACGCTCCCTCTCCGGCCTGGAATCCTGATTCCTGCCACCCGTGATCCCCATGGTAGGCGCATAAAAGAACATCGAAAGTTGATAGAGCAGATATCAAATTGGATAGTGAACATCACGGGGATGTGCAACATGGTGGGGCAGTAAGTATGCACACACCTACACAAACTGACTGACAGGGGTCAGCCCCTGGAACTTCTGGGTCTCTAAATTGGGCACATGGCCTGAGCTTGCCCTTTACGCCTTGTTTTGGGGTGCACCCTAATTTAAAAAAATAAAAATACATTTTAAACCAAAAAGCAGTGTAGGCTACCTCCTCCACCGCCACTTCGACCTACATCGCCACATCCACCGCCTCTTCAACCCTTTGGAATTTCCCTATCCACATTTGTTTGTAGAGCACTTGCCATGCTCTTAACCACATTTTGACAACATATGCAGCCCTCTAGCCCTTTCCATCACATTTTTACAGTCATTTTAGTGCTCAAAAGTTCGGGTCCCTATCGACTTCAATGAGGTTCGGGTTCAAGTTTGGGTCCCTAACTCAAACTTTTTTTTGAAGTTCGTCCGAACCCGTCGAACCGGAACATCCAGGTGTCTTCTCAACTCTACCCATGATCCCGCCCTGCTTCTTGCTTGTGGGTCAACAAGAAGGCTGCAATGTCTTTGTCTGAGCTTAGCAACATCCCTAGCACCCAAAAGGAAAGCTGCCTACTCCACAGCAGCCATTTTCTATAGTTTTTTAAAGTTCTGAGAGAGACAGCAGTGTCATTGCTGTGCTCTGTGTTTTCCACTCATTACATTAGATAGATAGTTAGATAGCTTATACAATATATATAATACAGATAGTTAGTGGGAGATAGTCAGTGTAGGTTATATGCTAATATAGTGTAGCTGGTGCAGTGCAGTGTGATAGGTTCTGCTGTCCATACATACATACTACAGACATAGTGATGTGATGTCACAACAATACATAGTGCACCAATCAGTAATACAGTCCTGATCAAAAGTTTAAGACCACTTGAAAAATGGCAACAAATCATATTTTACATTGTTGGATCTTAACAAGATTCCAAGTAGATCTTCAACATGCAACAAGAAGAAATGAGAGTGAGAGAAATCATTTTTTGAGCATTCAATTTAATGAAAAGAACGAATAAACTGAAACAGGCTGCTTTTCAGCTGATCAAAAGTTTAGGACCACACCTCCCAAAAAAAAACTAACCCCCCCCAAAACAGAAATCCAACTTCCAAACATGAACTCAGTAATGAGTAGCTCCGCCGTTATTGTTTATCACTTCTAAAATTCGTTTTGGCATGCTTGATGCAAGCGTTTCCATGAGGTGAGTGGAAACATTTCTCCAAGTGGTGAAGACGGCCGCATGAAGGCCATCTACTGTCTGCAAATGTTGTCCATTTTTATAAACTTCCCTTGCCATCCATCCCCAAAGGTTCTCAATTGGATTTAGATCAGGGGAACACGCAGGATGGGCCAAAAGAGTGATGTTATTCTCCTGGAAGAAGTCCCTTGTCCTGCGGGCATTGTGTACTGTAGCGTTGTCCTGTTGAAAAACCCAGTTGTTACCACACAGACGAGGGCTCTCAGTCATGAGGAATACTCTCTGCAACATCTGGACATAGCCAGCGGCCGTTTGTCACCCCTGCACTTCCTGAAGCTCCATTGTTCCACTGAAGGAAAAAGAACCCCAGACCATTATGGCGCCCCCTCCACTGTGGCACGTAGAAAACCTCTCAGGTGGGATCTGCTTGTCATGCCAGTAACGTTGGAAACCATCAGGACCATCAAGGTAAAAAAAATTCTCATCAGAGAATAAAACTTTCTTCCACCTTTGAATGTCCTATGTTTGGTGCTCTCTTGCAAAGTCCAAACGAGCAGTTCTGTGGCGTTCAAGGAGACGAGGTCTTTGAAGACGTTTTTTGATTTTGAAGCCCTTCAGTCTCAGATGCCGTCTGATGGTTATGGGGCTACAGTCAGCACCAGTAAGGGCCTAAATTTGGGTCGAGGATCGTCTAGTGTCTTGATGGACAGCCAATTGGATCCTGTGGCTCAGTGCTTATGAATTTTTTTTGGGTCTTCCACTTGACTTTTTTGTTCCATAACCCTCAGGATCATTTAAGAAATTCCAAATGACTGTCTCCCTGCGTCCAACCTCAGCAGCGATGGCGCACTGTGAGACACCCTGCTTATGCAGTTCAAGAACCCGACCACGTTCAAAAAGGGAGAGTTTTTTTGCCTTTGCCATCACAACGTGTGACTACCTGACAGAAAATGACAATGAATCCACATCTTTGCACAGATTTGGCCCTTTAACCCCTTAGGGACCCAAGACGTACCGGTACGGCATGGATCCCGAGTCCTTAAGGACCCATGACGTACCAGTACGTCATGAGTTTAAAGACAGATTGCGGCGCTGCTGGGGTTATTTCGCACAGGATGCCGGCTGAAATCATTCATCCTGCATCCTGTCACAACGCTGGGGGGGTCATATGACCCTGCCGTATCGGCGATCGCAGCAAACCGCAGGTCAATTCAGACCTGCAGTTTGCTGCGCTTTTGGCTGAATCTGATCCCTGACCGCGGGGATCAAACTTCAAAACTTCAAAATGCCCACACCCCCTGCAGCCCCCCTCCACCCCTGGATGATTTTATGGCGGCGGGTGGTGCAGGAAGGGTGTTGTGGGCGGTGAGGGCGGTGCGGAAGGTGGGCGGTGCGGCAGGCGGGATCGCGATCCCCCGCCTCCCGCCGAATAATCGTTGGTGTACAGTGGTATACCAGAGTGTCAGCACATTGCTGACACTCTGGTATAAACGGCTGACATCTGTGAATGGATGTCAGCCGTTTAACCCTTTCCATACGGCGGTCCGTACGGACTGCTGTATGGAAAGAGTTAACAGTAAGATGCGGCTCCCTCCCTCTCCCATCGGGGGGCTGCTGTGCCTTTGCAGCCCCCCGACAGGATGGGGTGACAGAGGGAGGGAGCCCCAGTCCTTACCCTTCCCCGTCTGCGAAGTTGTGGCCACAACTTCGCAGACGGGGAATGTTCCCATGGCAACAGGACGCCTTCTCAGGCGTCCTGCTGTCCATGGTGCTGAACAGATCTGTGCTAAAGGCATAGATCTGTTCAGACAAAGTGTAAGTAAAATACAGTACAGTACAGTACAATAAATATATATTGTACTGTACTGTGTTATAAAGACATCAGACCCACTGGATCTTCAAGAACCAAGTGGGTCTGGGTAAAAAAAAAGTAAAAAAAAGTGAAAAAAAAGTAAAAATAAAAAAACACATTTATCACTGGTTAAAAATGAAAAAAATTAAATTCCCTACACATGTTTGGTATCGCCGCGTCCGTAACGACCTGATATATAAAACGGTCATGTTACTTTCCCCGCACGGTGAACACCATAAAAATAAAAAAATAAAAACTATGAGAAAATTGAAATTTTGCCCACCTTACTTCCCAAAAAAGGTAATAAAAGTGATCAAAAAAGCCGCATGTACGCCAAAATAGTGCCAATCAAACAGTCATCTCATCCCGCAAAAAATGAGACCCTATCCAAGATAATCGCTCAAAAACTGAAAAAAACTATGGCTCTTAGATTATGGAAACATTAAAACATGATTTTTTTTGTTTCAAAAATGAAATCATTGTGTAAAAATTACATAAATAAAAAAAAGTATACATACTAGGTATCGCCGTGTCTGTATCGACCAGTTCTATAAAAATATCACATGATTTAACCCCTCAGATGATCACCGTAAAAAAATAAAAATAAAAACGGTTTAAAAAAAGCTATTTTTTGTCATCTTACGTCACAAAAAGTGCAATAGCAAGCGATCATAAAGTCATATGCACCCCAAAATAGTGCCAGTAAAACAGCCATCTCATCCCGCAAAAAATGACCCTACTTAAAGGGGTTGGCCACTCTCCATGTATTTTCAGCAACTGTGTGGGAGGCAGGGAAAAAAGACATTTCCTAATATATGTCTTTAAGAAGATATGCCTATTTTTTAAACAATCTGAAGCCACACACCCTGAGCCTCGTTCTGATGTGCAGACAGTCCGTCCATAGCTGCACGAGACATGGAGAAGATCCGTCCATAGCTGCTGTGTAAATGCGCATGCCCAGTCAGCCCCTGCCACAGGCGAGCTCCCTGCTCCTACTCTGTGTCAGACTTCTGAGATTCCCCGATCCCCCCCTCCCCCTGCAGCCCTCAATGTGCCCTCTTATTTTATTCTCAGCTAAACTCCAGACACAAAACGGACTAAGGGGTTAAACTCCTATCAAGAAACAGACCTTCAGACGTCAATGAGTCACTCACGTGACTGAATGGGCAGCGGGAAATGAAGTGTCGGAAGATGGAGAGATCAGGCTGTTTGCAGAGCAGGTCACCACTGATAGAGGGGGGGGAGTGTCTGTCAGTGCTGGAGGTACATGTGCTGTGGACATGCTGAGAGGAGGGGGATCGAGAACTGTCTGCTGAGGTGGGGTGTTCTGTCAGAAAACCTCAGATTCCCTTATCCTGGCATTGTAATATTGTGTGCAGGAGGGGGCTGAGTGATATTGTATTGGGGGGGACTGTGTGATATTGTGTGCAGGAGGGGGCTGAGTGATATTGTATTGGGGGGGACTGTGTGATATTGTGTGCAGGGGACTTTGTAATATTGTATGGGGGGGGGCTGTGTAATATTGTGTGCAGGAGGGGGCTGAGTGATATTGTATTGGGGGGGACTGTGTGATATTGTGTGCAGGAGGGGGCTGAGTGATATTGTATTGGGGGGGACTGTGTGATATTGTGTGCAGGAGGGGGCTGAGTGATATTGTATTGGAGGGGGCTGTGTAATATTGTGTGCAGGAGGGGGCTGAGTGATATTGTATTGGGGGGGACTGTGTGATATTGTGTGCAGGAGGGGGCTGAGTGATATTGTATGTGGGGGGGACTGTGTAATATTGTGAGCAGGGGACTTTGTAATATTGTATGGGGGGGGACTGTAATATTGTGAGCAGGGGGCTGAGTAATATTGTATGGGGGGACGACTGTGTAATATTGTGTGCAGGAGGGCCGAGTAATGTATGGGGGGACTGTGTAATATTGTGTGCAGGGGGGCTTAGTAATATTGTGAGCAGGGGGGCTTAGGCTACTTTCACACTAGCGTCCGTTTGAAGGAGCTCACGAGCGGACCCGAACGCTTCCGTCCAGCCCTGATGCAGTCTGAATGGATGCGGATCCGCTCAGACTGCATCAGTCTGGCGGCGTTCAGCCTCCGCTCCGCTTAGCAGGCGGACACCTGAATGCTGCTTGCAGCGTTCGGGTGTCCGCCTGGCCGTGCGGAGGCGTGCGGATCCGTCCAGACTTACAATGTAAGTCAATGGGGACGGATCCGTTTGAAGATGCCACAATGTGGCTCAATCTTCAAGCGGATCCGTCCCCCATTGACTTTCAATGTAAAAGTCTGAACGGAGCATCCGTCTGCATTATTATGATCGGATCCGTTCGAACGCTAGTGTGAAAGTAGCCTTAGTAATATTGTGAGCAGGGGGCTGAGCAATATTGTATGGGGGGACGACTGTGTAATATTGTGTGCAGGGGGGCCGAGTAATATTGTATGGGGGGACGACTGTGTAATATTGTGTGCAGGGGGGCCGAGTAATATTGTATGGGGGGGGGGACTGTGATTTTGTATGCAGAGGGGGGGGGGGGGGGGGTTCAGTGTGATTTGTATGCAGAGGGGGGGTTCAGTGTGATTTTGTATGCATGGGGGGGGTGCAGTGTGATTTTGTATGCGGGGGGGGGGGGGTTCAGTGATTTTGTATGCAGAGGGGGGTTCAGTGTGATTTTGTATGCAGAGGGGGGGTTCAGTGTGATTTTGTATGCAGAGGGGGGTGCAGTGTGATTTTGTATGCAGAGGGGGGGTGCAGTGTGATTTTGTATGCAGAGGGGGGGTGCAGTGTGATTTTGTATGCAGAGGGGGGGGTTCAGTGTGATTTTGTATGCAGAGGGGGGGTTCAGTGTGATTTTGTATGCAGAGGGGGGGTTCAGTGTGATTTTGTATGCAGAGGGGGGGTTCAGTGTGATTTTGTATGCAGAGGGGGGGTTCAGTGTGATTTTGTATGCAGAGGGGGGGTTCAGTGTGATTTTGTATGCAGAGGGGGGTTCAGTGTGATTTTGTATGCAGAGGGGGGGTTCAGTGTGATTTTGTATGCAGAGGGGGGGTTCAGTGTGATTTTGTATGCAGGGGGGGGTTCAGTGTGATTTTGTATGCAGAGGGGGGGGTTCAGTGTGATTTTGTATGCAGAGGGGGGGTTCAGTGTGATTTTGTATGCAGAGGGGGGGTGCAGTGTGATTTTGTATGCAGAGGGGGGGGTTCAGTGTGATTATTTTTTGTATGCGGGGGGGGGTGCAGTGTGATTTTGTATGCGGGGGGGGGTGCAGTGTGATTTTGTATGCAGAGGGGGGGTGCAGTGTGATTTTTGTATGCAGAGGGGGGGGTGCAGTGTGATTTTATTTTCGGGCTGCTATCTGGGGAGGCCACGTTGTATGTGACATCTTTTACTGAATAGAACAGGTTTTCTGTATGTTCTCCGCACCCGATATTTATTCTTATATATTTTCTACTGTACAAGTCAAAGTAAAAGCTGCCCGTTTGACTGTTTTTAATAAAAACTTATTGTTGAAACAAAAAAAATGTATTCTATATATTTTTGTTCATTCATTTTTTTATTTATTTTTTTCCAGTTCTTCTGTGTTCTAGGCGCTTGTAGCTGTGCATAGAGACGGACGCAGGCGTCTATAATGGTCAGTGTTGAGCGAAGCGAGCTTCATATGCTTCATCCTAAGTTTCCTCGTTCAAAACGTCGGTGTAATACTGTACAGTGATTTGTCTCCGTACAGTATTAGAATGTATGGGCCGTGAGGAGCCAAAGTAAGTTATTCACGAAGTTGCGAGAGACTTTGAAAAACACTTTAAAACTAGAAACTGAACTCTGTTTCGGTCCCGTCTAGTATCTCTGAACCGAAGCCGAGTTTAGTTTCAAGTTTTAAAGTGTTTTTCCACTTTAAAAATCAACTACCTGAGTTATTCAATAAAGTCTCTCGCAACTTCGTGAATAACTTACTTTGGCTCCTCGGAGCCCATACATTCTAATACTGTACTGGAGACTAATCACTGTACAGTATTTCTCCTAAGTTTAGAACTAAGCGACTTCGGATGAAGCCTCCAACGCTCACTGCCCTCGACACCAACAATGGCCTAACGGACGCGCACATTACACCGCCCTGCGGATCATTGAGGAGCAGCGTTTACTGCTACAAGGGGACTCCCTGTACAATGTTTTAACCCCTTCCTGACCACCCAAGGTAAATATACCTTGGTGGGTGGTTATTTAAATATGGCGGCTGATCGCGAGCACCATAGCTGCTGTGTGCTGTTTTAACCCCTTAAGGACCCATGACGTACATGTTCGTCATATTTTGACGGGACTTAAAGAACCATGACATACATGTACTTCATGAGGTCTGTGGGTCTCTGGGGGAAGATCGGGGTGGAATCGCTGCACCATGGCTGCTCTTACTAGCAGGCCAGGCCATGCCAGGAAAGAGCAGCATGGTGCCGATCCACCCCCTTGCAGCTCCAAGCACTGCAATTGGCTGATCAATGTGTTGGTCACATCGCAGCCCAGGAAGCTGTCAGCAGTTGTGGAGAGGGTCGGGTGGAGGTCAGGGGACGGTGGATGTTGCTTAACTGGTCAGCACCGGTCACATCCTAGGTGAGGCAGGGGACACCAGTTTTTGGGTCCCCTGCCAGCGCTGCGATTGGCTGGAACAACGCTCCAGCCAATGGCAGCGCTATAGCTGCACAGGAAGAGGCTGAACTTCCCTGCAAGCAGCCATTCTAGCTGATTACTGCATGCAGAGGATCTGTTCTGCTGGGACTTGTGCTGTACCACCACTACAAATTTAACCCTTTTGCTGCTGAAAATAACAACAACATCTGGAATAGCTGCACAGATTTTTGTCATTTGTAGCTGTTCCAGATCCCTTGTCCCTTTCCACCCCCCTCCCATCCTTTTTTTACGGACACAAATTGGTCCGTGCACTATTTTTGCTGTGACCTCCAAGTGCTTTTCAGTGCGTACCTGCCTGATCAGCACCTGCGGATTATTTGTGCTGATTTCAATTTCAGTTAGTGTCAGTTTAGATTTTTGCACGAACACACCATCTGCGTAAGTGCAATTTGTGTCCATTACTGATCGCTCAGTTTGTGCAAAAAATTTTATATTCGCAGAAAACTGTTTTTTTTTACAACTTTTCTTCTAAATTTAATTAAAAATTTATTAAAAGCCCCTTCATGTGTGAAAACACTACATACACATCCCTCACACTAAATAAAGGTTTACACGTTTCACACCCCCCAAAAAAAAAAAAAAGGTCCCATTCATCCCAATGACTATGCTCAGCTGAAGAGGCATACGCCATGCTAGCCTCCGATACCGAGTTTGCAGTGAGGGAGAAGAGGATGCCACTTTCCTCTACTTCTCTACCTCCTGATCATCATCATCTGCTGATGAGGGACCCTCTAGAAGGTGCCCCAGGGTAGCAGCTGATGGAGCCCACATGGACCCCACCCCCTGAGAATTATCAGCCCCAAATTCCTGAGTTCGTGGGCCACTCAGGAATTCTGGTAGATTGTGCGGGCTTCACTGAGCTAGATTTTTTCAAAATCTTCTTCTCTGAATATTTTGTAAATCTAATGGTGGCCCAAACCAATTTGTACGCCCAACAAGTCATTACTCAGAACCCTAGTTCGCCATATGCTAGACCCCTAGGTTGGACCCCAGTAAATGCAGCAGAGATTAAGAAGTTTTGGGGACTCGTGCTGCATATGGGCGTAGTAAAGAACCCTAACGTTAGACAATATTGGAGTTCGGACATTTTCTACCAGACTCCAATTTACAGTCAGACCATGACCTGGGAGCGATTTGAATGGCAGCTAAAATCCATGTCTGCCAATTCAGGCCTGCAAAAAAACATATTTTGCACTTTGCCTCTAGAGGCCTGCTGTGCGCCAATACAGCAGGCTACGAGCACAT